>NC_090158.1:630000-642500 GCF_017916325.1 Leishmania martiniquensis
GTGGAGCGCTTCCATGAGGATCTGCGCACCCTCTACAAGGCGTGCGGTGTGAAGCGGCAGCAGAAGGTGTTCTACATCGCCGACACGCAGCTCGTGGACCCGTCGTTCCTCGAGGACCTGAACAATATGCTCTCCGCGGGTGAAGTGCCCAACTTGTTCAGCAAGGACGACCTGCAGCAGATCAACGATGATGTGCACAAGCTGGCGCTGCTGAGCGGGTGCCGCGATTCGCCTGATGAGCTGTACAACTTCTTTGTTCGGCAAGCCCGCGAGCATCTCCATCTCGTCATCGCCATGTCGCCCGCCCACCGGCTTTTCCGCGTGCGCCTGCGCCAGTTCCCAGCGCTAGTTTCGTGCACATCGATCGACTGGTATTACGCTTGGCCGAATGAGGCGCTCAAGGAGGTGGGCCTGCGCTACCTGCGCGACTCGCGCGAGAGCGACGCGGAGTCAGATGAGCTGCTCGAGACCATTAGCGATCTCTTTGTTTTTTTGCACGACACGACGAACCAGCGGGCAGAGCAGATGCGAGCGCAGCTGCGTCGCCACACGTACGTGACGCCGTCCTCTTTCATCGACCTCGTGCGCGGCTTCCGCTCGATGCTGCACAGCCGGCGTATCGACATTGTGGAGCAGCGCGACAAGCTGGTGAACGGTATGTCGAAGCTGGAGGAGACGAAGGTGACAGTGAGCGAGATGCGCGAGGAGCTCAAGGTGCAGGACGAGCGGCTACAGGCCAAGTCAGCCGAAGTCAGCAAGGCGACGGAGAGCATCCAGGCGCGGCAGCACATCGCCGAGGAGCAGCAGACTGTCGTGGCGTCGGAAAAGGTGAAGATCGAGCAGACGAAGCGTGCCGCCTTGGCGGACCAGGCCGAGGCACAGGCCGATCTCGACCGCGCCATGCCCACCTTGCTGGAGGCTCAGGCGGCGCTAGACAAGCTGGACAAGAGTGACATCAACGAGGTGAAGTCGTACAAGACGCCCGCGGCGATGATTCGCACGGTGATGGAGGCGGTGCAGACCGCGCTGCACCGCAAGCTCGACTGGGACGAGGCCAAAAAGTCGCTGAGCGAGCCAAAGTTCATCGACATGCTAAAGACATACCACGAGACGCACGACATGACGGATCAGAAGCTACTCAACGCGCTGGAGAAGTACGTGAAGCGCAACGATTTTACGCCGGCGGCGGCGAGCGCTGTGTCAAAGGCGGCGGGGGGGCTGTGCCAGTGGGTGATTGCGATCCACAAGTACGGCAACATCTACAAGGAGGTGCATCCGAAAATCGTCAAAAATGAGAACGCGCAGCAAAAAGTGCGGGCGCAGGAGGAGATGCTGCGCCAGAAGGAAGAGAAGCTGCAGAAAATTGTGGACGAGGTGCGCCAGCTGGAGGCGGACCTGCAGGCAAACATCGCCGAGAAGAACCGCCTCATGGACGAGGCGCGTGCAACACAGGACAAGCTGAACAAGGCCCAGATCATCGTCGACGGTCTTGAGGGCGAGCGTGGGCGGTGGACGGAGTCGATTGCGCGCTTCGAGATGTCCTTGGAGAACATCAACGCCGAGACGCTCCTGGCCTGCGCGTTCATGTGCTACTGCGGCGCCTTTACAGCCGAGTACCGCCAACTGCTGTGGCAGAGTTGGCTGAAGGAGGTGCGGCGGGTGCAGCTGCCGCTGAATCGCAACTACGACGTCGTCGACTTTCTGGCTGACCCGACGGAGGTACGCGACTGGCAGCAGGCCGGCCTCCCAGGCGACGAGTTCAGCAAGGAGAACGGCGCCGTGGTCGTCTTTGGCCCGCGCTACCCGCTCATGATCGACCCGCAGCAGCAGGCCATCAAGTGGGTGAAGCGCATGGAGCGCGACAACGGTCTCAAAGTGATCGACCCGAAGCAGCCCGATTTCCAAAAGACCGTCGAGTACGCGATTCAGTTCGGCTGCCCACTGCTACTGCAGGATGTGCTCGAGGACATCGACCCCCTCCTCGACCCCATCATGTCCCGCTCCTTCATCATGAAGGGGAAGCGCAAGCTCGTGAAGGTCGGCGACAACTACGTTGAGCTCAAGGAGGGCTTCAAGCTGTACATCACTACCCGACTGCCAAACCCGCACTACACCCCCGAGACGTGCACGAAGGTGTGCCTGCTGAACTTTGCGGTCAAGGAGCAGGGGTTGGAGGAGCAGCTGCTGAAGATCGTCGTGGAGCGGGAGAAGCCGGAGTTGGAGCACGAGAACGAGCAGCTCATCATCCACACCGCTGCGGCCAAGAAGGAGATGAAGCGCTTGGAGGAGGACATTCTCGACCTGCTCTCCACCTCACAGGTGTCGCTGCTGGAGAACCAGCGGCTTATCGAGACGCTGCAGACGGCCAAGGTGACGGCGGCGAGCATCCAGAATCAGCTGCAGGTGGCCGAGGTGACATCCGTGAAGATTCGAGAGGCGCGCGAGGAGTACCGCGAGTGTGCGCGGCGCGCGTCGCTGCTATTTTTCGTCCTCGCCGATCTCGGCGCTATCGACACGATGTATCAGTTTGCCCTGGACTCATACATTCAGCTCTTCCAGACAAGCATCCGGCGCTCGTCGGAGAAGATCTCGTCGCACGAGATGGAGGAACGCATCAAGACGCTGAATGAGTGGCACACCGCAGCGGTGTACACCAACACGTGTCGCGGCCTGTTTGAGCGCCACAAGCTGCTCTTCGCCTTCCACATGACTATGCGCATCCTTCAGGCGGAGGATATGGTGAACATTGAGGAGTACGTCTTCATGATGCGGGGCGGACAGATGCTGGACAAGCAGAGCCGCTTGCCGAACCCGGCGAGCGCGTGGCTCTCGGAGCGGGCGTGGGATCACATTTTGGAGCTGGAGAGGCTGAGCGCCTTCCACGGCATTGCGGAGCACTTCGAGCAGAAATCGGATGAATGGCGCGTGTGGTACCTCCTGGAGCGGCCCGAGGAGGCCCTGCTGCCGGAGGAGTGGGAGGCACGCTGCGGTGGCAATGCGCTGCAGCGCATGATCTTCATGCGCTGCCTGCGTCCTGACCGACTCGTCTTTATGGTGTACGAGTTCATTGAGGCGCATCTCGGCAGTCAATTTGTGGACCCGCCTGTGTTCAATCTCAAGGACACTTTCGAAGAGAGCGCCAACACGATCCCGTTAATCTTTGTGCTCTCCAGCGGCGTGGACCCGACGAACCAACTGCAGTCCCTGGCGCAGCGCGAGGGCCGTGCGCTGAAGGTGCTAGCGCTGGGGCAGGGCCAGGGCGACAACGCCAAGCGCGCACTGCAAGAGTACAGCCAAACGGGCGGGTGGGTCTTCCTCGCCAACTGCCACTTAATGGTATCTTGGCTGGTGGAGCTGGAGAAGATCATCGACGCCATCTTTGAGCAGAACCCACACCGCGACTTTCGGCTGTGGCTGAGTTCGGTGCCGACGCCGCAGTTTCCGATTGGCGTACTGCAGCGGTCGATTAAGATGACAACGGAGCCGCCGAAGGGAATCAAGGCCAACATGCTGCGCCTGTACAACATGTTCAGCGAGGATGACCTGGCCACCCGAAGCGCCGAGCACCCCGTCATCTACCGAAACCTGCTCTACTCGTTGTGCTTCTTCCATAGTGTGCTCTTGGAGCGCCGCAAGTATGGCACGCTCGGCTACAACGTCCTCTATGACTTTACCTCCTCCGATTTCGAGGTGTCGGAGAACATCATTCAGCTGTACATCGGCCACATGCAGTCCGATGCCGTTGAGGACGTTCCCTTCGTCACCATCCGATACCTCATCGCCGAGGCCTCATACGGTGGTCGCGTCACGGACGATTGGGACCGGCGCGTGCTGAACACGTACATGGCGCAGTACATGTGCCCGGACGCCATCACACAGGATCGCTACCCCCTCGCCGCGGCGGAAGAGTACTGCATCCCGGATGACTGCACTACCCTACTCGCGTATAAGAATCGATGCAGCCAGCTTCCCATCACCGACCCGCCGGAGGCTTTCGGGCAGCATGCGAACGCTGACATCGCCAGCCGGATTGCAGAGTCGACTGCATTGCTGGAGTGCCTTATCAGCGTGAATACGTCGCTGGTGCGCGACGGCGGTGGTGGCAGCGGCGGCAGCGTGCATGCCCTCACTCAGGAGGAGCGCTGCCTCGAGATCCTCGCCTCCATTGATGACCCGAGCAAAGCTGCCACTCCCAACCTGCTCGACTACGCCGCCATCTACGAGTCTACCGAGGGAGACCGCGACAACGCTCTCAACACGTGCCTCTTACAGGAGGTGCAGCGCTACAACGTGCTACTGCAGACGATCCACCGGCAGAAAGCCGAACTGCGACGCGCCGTGAAAGGCGAGATCGTTATGTCTGAGCATCTGGAGGCCATCTTCAACGCGCTGCTGCTCGGCCGCGTGCCGCCACCGTGGACGAGCGCCTACCCGAGCCTGAAGCCGCTGGCGAGCTGGGCGGTGGACCTCGTCGAGCGTGTGGATCAGATGCGGTTGTGGAGTCAGCGCACGCCGACAGTTTTCTGGCTCTCAGGCTTCACGTACCCCACGGGCTTCCTTAAAAGCCTTCAGCAGCAGCAGGCGCGCCGGGACCAGATCTCCATCGACCAATACGACTGGGAGTACGCCATCCTGCCGAGCGAGGAGCGCGCCATTGCTCATCGACCCAAGAAGGGCGCGTACGTGCGCGGTATCTTTCTAGAGGGCGCCGGGTGGAACGCGGAGGCGAACACGCTGTGTGAGCCAAAGCCGATGGAGCTGATTGTGCCGATGCCGGTGATTCACTTCAAGCCGAAGCTGCGCGCGGGCAAGGCAAAGGCACCAAGCGTGTACGAGTGCCCCTTGTACATGTACCCGATCCGCACCGGCACCCGTGAGCGTCCCTCCTACGTTGTCGCAGTCGACCTAGAGTCCGGCGACGCGGTGCCGGAGACGTACACGAAGCGCGGCACAGCGCTGCTCCTCTCCACAGACGAGTAGATTTGAGGAGTACGCTTGTGTGTGTCTCTCTCTTTCTCTCTTTTCGTGCGGGTGCCTTACACGCGTTCGATGTGCCTCTTGTGCATCTGCGTGAACGCACATCGCTGCTGTTGTCCCCGTCAACGTGGATGTGAGCGGCCGCTTCTCTAGGCCTCTGCGTGCGAGATCTGGCGACCACCCCTCTTCTCCGCATAGATGACCACCTGTTGGTGCAAGGAGACAACGCTGTTGACTGCAATGTCGTGTTGCACACCCACCGCTGCTCTCATCACGGACTATCTACTGGTTGTGGGCGATACAACCGGTAAGGCGGCAATGAACAGCTATGCGATGACCCTCTGTGTCGCGTCAGCTGCATGCCGAGTCCACCATAGTGGACTCCCCGCCTCTCTCTTAGCCTTTCTCGCTGAAAAATGCCTTTATCGACCGCTTTGCACTTTCCCAGGCCACTTCGACACGCACGTCGGGCCTCTTTTTTCCCGTCCGCTCCAGTTGAGCCTTCTCCCTGTGGTGGTCGCTGTGTTTATCATGCCCGAAAGGTGGGGGGCTTTCTGCACTCGAGCGCGTGCCAGTGCAGCGCATGCTGCCTGTTAGGTAGGCGCACTGGGCGGCCTAAGTGGAGGGACGTCTCGTGGCACGGAGCGCCTCTCTCCTGCTCTCTGGTCGAGTGAAGTACACGGCAAGCAAATACCAGAGGCGCTGACGCAGAGAGCGAGCGAGCGAGAGCGGCCCCTCCCCCCTCCCCCCGTGCCCATCATAGAGGAAACAAATAGATGAGCTCCGAGATGCTCATCACAACGATGTACAGTCCCCCTCCCCCCATCTGCCTGTTCCCTCTTCTTGACGTGTGGGCGCCGATGCTCGCCATCTTCGTAGGAGGACACCAAATTTATGTATGTGTGTCGGGCCCGCCCGCCCGCCTCTCTCTCTGTGCGTCGCCTGTCTGACACTTCGCTCTCTCTTTTGGGCATTCCCCCCTCCCCCGAGACAGGAGCCGCTGTGAAGGCCACGTTCAGCCGATTTTCTGACGTGTGGTGTGTGTGTGCGAGGAAACGCTGCTGAAAGCGGGTGAGGGTCGTGCAGCGGCGCCGCTGACGGAGTGCGCGTGCCTCGGGCTCGCACAGGTGCACTTCATTGGGTGCCTTTCGTGAGGGTTCGTACCGTACTTCTCGCCAGCTGCCTCCATCCCTCCGTCCCCCCCCCCCCCCACTGCTGTCGACCGCGGCGCTGCTGCCCACATGAGTTGCACACTACCGCTTTTCGAACAGGGATGCGGCGCTTTGGTAGTGCACCCAGGCAGCACTGAGGTGGAAGCTCATCAGCCATCTGCGTGCGAAGTGAGATCTATCCGCATGCACGTCTCCTCTCGTGTGCATCCCTCAGCCTACTGCCCCCTCTTTGGTCTCCTCTTCGTCTTCGTCTCTTGAAATGTGATGGCCGCTGCCCAACACCCTCGCGCGGGGGCCTTTCACGCCAACTCGATCACCTGTCCCCATGCATCATGATCCACATGCGATACAGCTCTACACGGACACTGCACCAGACAGCGGCAGCACGGATACGCTCATAGGCGAGGGTTACAGGCCGCACGAACTGCCTGCCCGTCATTCTTCCCCCTTCTTTGATCCGCTCTCTTCCAATCAGTGTAGATGCTCGGCTGGGGTGAGAAGCGGATGTCCAGCCACAATGAGCTAAAGGACGTGGATATGTACGTGTACGTGCAACCGGCTGGGCTGCTCGGCCGCGTCCTCGGCCGCCCGCTTCGGCTGAGGGTGCAGCAGTTTTCCTTCCTGGTGAGCCGCCGCGAGCACACGCTCGAGCGTATAGAGGTGGGCGCAGACTCGCTCCTGCCGCAGTGCGAGGTACACATGCCCTCTCGCTTGGAGCGAGTGCCGCTGACTTTTTCTGAAGTCGAGCGAGTGATGCGGCGGACGCGGGGCTCTGTGCTTGACGCTCCCCGGTATCCTCTCATCACCTACGATGTCGTGGCCAACACGAGCGACGCGGTGAGGGGTACGCTAAAACTGCACGGCGAAAGTCACGCGGTGGAGTGCAGCAAGGCAGTGGAGGGAGCTGAGCTAGTGGTGCGTTGTCCAGTCCGCTTGAGTCAGTTCCACGTGCCGCCGTATAAACTGTGGCTGGGGCTCTTCACGCAGGCGGACATGGTAGAGGTTGAGACGCGCGTTCCCGCAAAGGTGTTGAAGCTGTGAGGGGGGGAGAGGCGAGAGAGGAGGGTGGGAGGCATGCGGACTGACTAGCGCTGCACCTCTTCCCTTCTCGCCAGCTGCTTTGCACGTTAGCGTCTTGTGGAGGTGCTGATGGCTGAGTCCTGTCCGCGGATGACGCTAAAGGCGCTTGACCTGCCGTCGCCGGACATGGCGGTCGCCTCGTCGTTCAACGGTAAAGGTGCGCCCGCTGAGGTGGTGGTGGTGGCGCTGGGGGCGCGTGGACTGCAGATGACGACGCGGCCGACATCGAAGTCACATATGACTGGCAGAGGTGCCTCCGCGTCCCCCTTTTCCCTGATGCATACGTGCGAACGTGAGGCAGTGGCGCGGTAGCAACGTGCCCCATAGGAGTAGCAGAAGAGAGTAGGAGCGCGTGAGGTATGCTAGGGCTCTCGACTCTGAGGCTCATCGAGGATGAAGCCGGCGCCTGCGCGCACGCCTGTGTGTGTGTGTGCGGAGGGGGGGAGAGGAAGATGTTTGATATGGCCCTCTTCCTTACCTGTTCTCGACTCCTCCCGTCTGTGCTGAGCTTTCTCTTACGACCTCTTCTGGAGCGCCGGTGCGCATGTGCATATTCTGAGCCTCACCTCTCTTCTCTGCCCACCAGCAGCCGCCTGCGTGCACTACAACTCAGGCCCGGCCCCCCTTTTTCAGCTTTACCTGTGCGCCTGCATACATCCTCGTCGCTGTAGTTTGGGCGAGGGGGAGGGAAGGAGGTAGAGTGGCCTGCCGGAGACCCCTGGCCTTCTGGGCGTAGTTGATGCGCTGACCTGCAGCCATCATCTCTGACGAGGACGCACTTCGGGGTGGACGGCAGGTCTGTCCTCAACACGGGCACGCTCTCGCCCACAGACGCATACAGCTCAGCATACAACAGAGTACCATTTTGACGCGCCATTATTCGTCCGGCCTTCCCCGTCGACGCCTGGGGGTGTTGCCCTGGACTTTCCCATTGCCTCTGCTGCTGCTGCTGCGCATGTGTGCGGTGCGCGTTCCGCTTTTGAAGCGGCGTCTCTGTGGTGCCTCAATCGTTCTGGACGCGTGCACACAGGCAGCATGTACATGCAGGTGATTTCCATCGAGCACTCGCTGGAGAAACCGCAGGCGGAGCTGGGCGATGAGGCGCTGTCGCCAATCTTCCACCGTGTATCCGCACGTTGTCCAGTGCTGCACCTCTTCGGCTACGTGCACATTCCTTTGGGTGGCGGCTCCGCGACGGGCGGCGCCTCAGCGCCAGCGGTGCCGATAGAGTTCCACCACGCGAGCAGCAGCGTACCAGAGAACCCGCCCGGGTGCGCTGTGGAGGTCATGATCGCGGCTGCCCCCCATTCCATTTCTCGTGGAGGCAGCAGGGGTGGTGCGCTCCATCTCAGCCGATTCACTCCCCTTGCCAGCCGACGCAGCGGTACCCAAGCTACGGGGCAGCAGGACGATGCCTCGCCCTTGCCGAAGGCCACGCACGCGTGGGATGTTGATGCGCACCATAACATCGCTGACACGGCTGCGGCGGTGGCGCGGCAGCGCGGCGCTCCTCCCTCACACGCTTTGCCCGTTGGTGCTTCCCACGCGGTTGAAAGCACCGTTGGCGGCGAAGGCCATCCGCCAATGCTCAGCGGCGCGGACCTTCGCAGCTCGGCCGCCCAGCGTGGCTGCTACGTGCAGCGCCGCGCCTGCCTTCATGTACATGGGGTGTACCCCTCGCTGCGGCTCCCCCAATACGATCGAAACGTTTCAGCTGCTCAGCTGGCGGCCCAGCTGGAGACGGTGGCGCTGCGCGTCCTTGCGCGGCAGGGCATCTTTGTGCCAAGCCAACAGCTGGTCCACAACGTCCGCATTGTACGTCGCCTCAACCTGTACGGCTACCGGCGCCACGCGTACGCCTTTTACGAGGTGGAGCTCATCGACCCCGACTTACTGCCAGCGGTTGCTGATATGCTGCAGCACTCGACGGAGGTGGGTGGGCGACAGTGGCAGCTGTACGACGCGCATTACCGCTATCCCTCACAGTTTATGGTGCGTTGGTGCGTGAACGGTGCTGCGCCTTTTCGCCTGCCATCTGGACAGTGTCACGTGCGGCTGCCGACCGTTGCCGAGCTCTGGCAGAACGCGTCTCCCTTGCCGGCGTCGCTTAACAGGGCTGGTGGGCTGCAGGCGGCCCGCGTCAGCCGCCCTGACGGCAGCGACGCTGCAGCGCAAGCACTGAAGGACGGGGACGAGGAGCCGCACCATCAGGCGGCAACCAGGTCTGCGCAGCAGTCTCCGCTTCTTTTTCGCCGGCTCTGGCGACCAGATGAGCTGGACCGCTTCAGCACCGCAGAGGTGGAGCTGGACGTCGCCGGTGCCGATCTGCTCGACCACTCCTCTCCAGTGGAGGAGGAGGAGGAGGAGAACAGGGTCGCGGGGGGAAGGCGCAGGATCGTGACGGCTGGCGACAATCTCAGCTATACGCGCCGCATTATACGGCGCTACTTCAGGGAGCATGGAGTATCCGACGACTTGCGGGTTGCGGATGCCATCGCGATGGAGCGCCATCAGCAGGACTGTGTGCACTCAACCACGGCCATGCCTGCGGACGGTGTTGCATCGTGGAACGCCGAAGCTCCCGCCGCCGTGATGCCGAACTCTAAGGGGACGCCTCAGCCGCTGCCGCGGAGGCGTTACGGCTGCGTGATGCAGATGCAGCACGGTGATCCGACAGTGCGGTGGCTGCGGCACCGTATGCTGGGGTACTTGGCGGAACGGAGGGTGACGACTGCAGCTGCTGCTGCGGCAGCGCTTGTCGCCTCATCTTCCGCCACCACGACAAATGGCGGCGACGCAGCGTCCATTTCCACGCGTCTCGCTGGCACCAGCACTGTGGAGCTCCAAGAGCAGCGCGCCATTCGCCAGCAGCTCGTTGCCCAGTACTGCCAGCCTGGCGGCAGCACCGCACTGACGAGTCGACATGGCTCCCGGCGCGGAGTCGCAGGCGCATGGACCACTCGCTGCTATGCAGACGCCCACATTGCCGTGCCGCCGCCGTATACCCGCCTCCCCGACCTTGGATCGGCCGTCGCTGGCGGCGATGCGCTGTACGTTGGCTTCAGCGCAGAGAGTCTGCAGCTTTCTGTGTCGCAGAAGCTTACCCAGCCACCGCAGCCGCAGACAGCATCAGCGCTGGAGAATGTGGCGACTCAGCGTAGCCCCTCTTCATCCTCGCATGTGTCTCCCTTTGGCGAGTTCTCGCCCACAGCCCGTGCTGGTGTCGCGGCTGCGCCGGCGCAGGACTTGTGGAAAGCGATCGCGCAGCCAAGCCCACTCTCTCTGCAGTCCCAGGGGAGTGCACCCGCCACTTCTGTTGCCGCAGCGGCCGCCACAACACCGCTACGCAGCTTGGTGAGCATCTGCGAAGCAGGTGAATCTGGCTGCAGGGACTTACAGTCGGCGCAGGAGGCGGCTCACGAGCTTGCTCGCAGCGCGAACGCATCTTTGACAGTTGCGGCAGAGGCTGCACCGGCTGCTTCGATTGTGGCGCATGCGATCTCGTCGTGGTCTTCGTGGTCGTCTGCGCTGTCCTCTTCCTCTGCGTCCCTCTCCAGCGGGAGAGCTTCTTCAGATCACGACGGCAGCTTGTTGGGTAGCAGCAAAGACGCGGACTCGCCCCTCCTTCGCTCCTCAGCGACTGAGCCGCCACATAGAACACAAGGGGAGCCGTGCCCCGCGGCGTCTGAGGCCGCGGCAGCCCGGAGCGATACACTTACGCAGCGACTGTGGCAATCGTCTGTGAAACGCTCTCTGCGGTCGAGTGAAGTGCGGCACAGTGACGCGGTGCTCGGTCCTCTGGCCAGCACCAATGTGGAGGCCTTGCGACCATCGGCCGTTGCTTCACAAGAGGATGGCTCATTTCTGCTGGGGAGCTGCGCCCGCTGCCCTGCATCGAACGAGATGGCGGGTGCGGAGGACAACAACACGCCAAGGGGTCGGCGTCGCCGCGGTGGCATCTCTCCGTCGGCATTGCCCGCCACTACGCCGCCCGCCCGCCTCCTTGCGTGTCGTAGGTGGGCGGAGGGGGATTGCGTCGCCTTTGTACGTGTGCGCGACGCCGCGTCATGGCGTCTCGGCGAGGTCCTCGCCGTAGCTCGTATCGCTTCGTTGGCGGCAGAAACAGCAGAGCTGCAGTGGCTACTGCGCCTGAGTGAGACGCACTTGGCTATGCAGGAGCAGGAGTTAGTGCGGCGTGGCTCGTGGCTGCGTGCACAACTACCCTCCGCCCGCGCGGCTGACACGGTACCCTTGGTGAGGGACCGCTGCGCTCAGTCTGCCGGCGCTGCACACGATGTGCTGCTTGGCGAAATGGTGCTCGGCAACTTGCGCGATAACGTTCCCACCTCCTCCCTGGAGGGGGCTGCGGGGGCGGATCTGGTGTGCGCGGCTGTGCATTCCACGCCCATGCAACAACTTCTTGCGGAGGAGGACGCGGCGTCTGCGGGGCGCGCTGTGGCTACAGGGAAGGTGAGCGTGACGGCACGTCAGGCAGAGCCTGGGAAGCGCTGCGTGTTGCGGCAGCAGGGACGTCGCCGTCCTTCAGATGATGCAGGTGCTGTGGTGCAGGCGTGGAGGGTTCGCTGCTTCACGAATGTGGCGGCGTATCACAGCGTCGCAGAAGCTCCCCACAGTCGGTATCGCGCACACGTTGGACATCCCAGCCGCAGCACGCTTCCTTTGCTTCAAGTTCTCTGCCGCTACGCGTACCATGTCGAGGCGCGGGTGCTGGCGGCTGTCTCGCCAGATGCGTTCACGCGTGGTGCGCATATGTGCGCTGCCAATGACCGTCCTCGATCTTCCTCTCGAAGGGTCTCGTCTCTCGGCGGCGAGCGCCTGAAGAGCGGCGAGGGAGCCACTCATGCTGCGACGGCGCGCCGCTCGTCGAGCGCGCGCGCCTCATCGTCTCGCGTGCTCTTTACCCAGCCGCAGCCTCTGGTGCCTTTAAGCGACACGCCTGCCCCCCTGAAAGGAGCTGCCGCGTCGCTCAAGCGGGCATCGGTGTCCTCCTCCGTCGCCGCGCGGTCGCCCATGATATTCGCCAGTGCGCCGAGGCGAGAGGTCAGCGAAGACGGAGGTGAGGACACACTGCTGTTCCCCAGCAGCTCTGCGTCGGCTGGCAGAAGTCATAGTGGGGGTAGAGAGGTGCTGGCGCAGCGGGACAGGGCAGCGTCTGCTTGCGCCACGGATTCGACACTATTGCGTCTCACGCCGCTGCCGGAAAGGGACCCTCCGCGGGGCCCCTCCCACACCCCCAACACAATTTCTCCG
>NC_090158.1:647500-687500 GCF_017916325.1 Leishmania martiniquensis
AACGCGAACGAGAGCTACCGCATGCTCGGGGAGCGTCCGTGCGAGTGAGTGAGAGGGGGACGTGTATGTGCCGCACAGACGGAGTAGTCTTCGCGCCTTTCCTCTGGCGGCCCTGCTACTGAGCGTCTCCGTGCTCGCTGGCCCAATCGACTAATGTTAAAGCCGCAGTTTGGCCGTCTCTCTAAAGGGGTGTGCGTCGCCAACGGGCGCCCGCCGGCGCCCTCCCTCTCTTTCCCCCCGACTTCACTGCCGCCTTTCTCCTGGGCGCGCCCGTACGGGTCCGGTGCGACGGACACACACGAGTAAACGCGCGCGTTGTTATGTCAGCGACTTTCCGTCGCCACCACTTCTCCTTCATCCCTTCGCCACGCCTCTGCGTCTCTCCAACGCGCCGTGTTCTGCGATGACCTCCCCCCGAACTTGTATCACGCGCCCACTCCCGCTCATCGGGCACATGAGCGCGCGCGCACGCACACACACAGTCTCCTTCCGTTTGCATCGTGACACGACACAAGATCGACCACATGCTCCAGTCACGCGCCCATGGCGGGTGGCGTGCCGCACGCCTGCGTGCGTGCTCTAATGCCGCCATTACCTACGACTCTTTGTTGCCGTCAGCAGCCCTGTCCTCTTTGGGTATGAGTCTTGCAAGCCGAACTTCAGCATCTGCGCCCGTTGTTGGGGTACGTGCCCGCAGCACTGACCACTGCACATTCCAGGCTGCCACGCTGCGTGTGCCGGTGCGACGTTGCCAGACAAAAGCGGCCTCGACTGCTTCGACGAGGTTCACCAGTATCGCACCGCTCAGCTCGGCCTCATTCCTCTCCGTGCTCTTGGAGCCAGAGAGAACAGTGCCGCTCGAGGACACGACGCGGACCTACGCAACGATGGACGTGGTAGAGCGGTGTGACGTGTACGACCCGGGCGTGCCAAACGTGACGTCGTCGCCGCCATCCGCAGCAGAGGTTGGTGCGACACAGGCGGAGCTGGACAGCGAGCCCGCCGATGCTGTTCCGACAGCACCGGCGTACCCGCTGCGCGCTGCGCACGCACAGGGTCGACTCTGGTCGCATTTTGTGGGCGCGCAGGCGACGGCGGCCGAGGGAGGCCTCGGCGAGGTCTGCGCCGCGCCGCCAGCGTGGCTCGTACAGCTCTGCCGAGACTTCTATTTCCGCACCGACACCAGCGCGGCAGACAAGCGAGTCGCCGACGACTTTGACACGGTCGCGCAGGCAAGCGATCCGCTCGCTGACCAGGCAGCGGTTGAGGCGGCAGCGCGTACGGGAGGCCGCCGTGGGGTGGCGTCGGCGCCAGCGCCGACTGGCAGCTCCTCTGCTGCCACGTTGATTAGCCGCGCTGACGGCTCGATGGAAGTGGATCCCTACGTTTGGCTGCCCTTCGACCTGCTCGACGTAAAGGATTACAACGTGGGGCCCTACGAGTTCCCGCCTACCGCGACGTACACAATGGAGCAGCAGGTGAAGCTGTGTCTTGGGCAGCGGCACAAGGAGTACGTGCACTTCTGCAACACCTACTGCTTCCCTGAGCGGTGGCAGATGCCCACCTCCATGGGGACGCAGCCGGCACGACTACTGGTCGATCCGTCGTGCCCGACGCCTGTGGTCTTCCTGCAGCTGTCCCCAGACTTTCCACCTGCGCTGTGGCTGCCCATGAAGCCTTCCGTGGCCGCCATCCGTGGTGTCCTCAGCAGCTTCGCAACTCAGGCGTACTTGCACCGCGAGGAGCAACACACTGTGTTCGCACACCGATACGAGACGGTGAAGCGCGTGATGGAGCTGCAGCAGCTGCCCACCACGCAGGAGGGCGATATACTGCGCTTTATGGCGTACGAGGCACGCAACACCCCGTACCTCGATGCCCCGCTGCGCGAGTACCCGAACCATCAGGAGTTCTTTCTGGGCGAGTACGACGACCCCGAGCGGCTGCTGGAGCACTTCGACCTCTGCCCTTTCCTTTTTGCCATCCCTCATCTGCGCACCGTGACGGACCTGCACGCCGAACGCATGACGCCAACGGTCGAGGGCGCCGGGGTGGCACCGTCCCTGTTCCGCTGCGTCTTCTCCAAGGCCCTCGTTCAAGTCTCCGTCCACCTCTCGGCGGAGGTGAAGCTGCCGCCGCAAGACCCTGAGGCGTTTCACTTCATGTGGAAAGATTCCCAAGTCGTGCCCAAGATGCGAGTCCCCGTCTTTGCGCGCGTGTCGTGGCCGGACAACCGCAACCTTTGCGGCGGTGGCATGCTGCCGCGCCGCTTCAATAAGCTCTTCGGCACCGAGTTTGCCTCCGACATCCCGGTGGACGCTATCCTCAGCGTCTACTACGTCATGCAGTGGGCGCAGCGGGTGCAGGACCTGCTGGGGGTAACTGGTATGCGGCAGCGCGTGGCGGAGCTGGAGGCGGCGGCGCACCTTCCCGAGCCGCCGAAGCTGTACCCCGGCACCCGCGAGATCCCCAACCCGGAGTACACAACCCATGAGCGGCTGGGGATGCACATCCAATACTTGAGCCACCTGGGCGATCCGCAGGTGCTGAGCACCATTGAAGCGCTGCTCCCGGCGGCATCCGCGCCGGTGCGCATGGGCTGCGCCAAGGCGGCGCTGATTGCCGGAGACCGAGAGCTTTTTCGCCGCATCGTCTCCAGTGAGCCACCGGGTCGTATGCAGCACTACATGACAAAGCTCGTTGTGAAGCGTAAGGCTCGCGACCTCGTGGACCCAGAGCCACGGCTGCTGGAGGATCAGTACGAGTTTGCCGCCCCACTGTGGACGAAGCGGGGGACGCGCATTGACCGCAACACGCTGGAGGGTGCCGTGGATGCAGCTCGGCTGCTGCGGTAGCCGAGCTGCTCCTCGAACTGGAGCCATCATCACACCCCGGCACGTACCCCTCCCCCCTCCCCCCTTCCTTTCCTCCTGCGCGCACGGTCCTTGCAGCAGAGAGGGGGAGAGGTACGTGCCGGAGAACGGGACGTAAGCGCGATAAGAAAGGGCGCGTGCCGCTGCTGGGCAAAAGCTGAAAAGGGGGAAAAAGCGAAGGCGAATGGGTGACTGACCCGCCTCGATGGATGTGTGCGCGCAGAGGGAGGGGGGAGGAGGGAGACAGACTGAGAGAGAGGGGAGGGGGAGGGTGGTGCCCGCAGAGGCGCGTGGCAAGTGAAACGTGAACGACAGGGATCGACCAGTGGGCCCCTCGCCCCTCTTCATGAGCTGCCCGACCCGCGCCCCATTTCTTTTCTTCTTCTCTCCCCTCTTACGCCCCCACCTGCACTGCTGAGCGCTTTCCCTCCTCCTCCTCCTCTTCCCCTCTACTGCACACACTCGCACGCATGTATTCATCACTGCCGTCGACGTTGGCCGTGATCAGAGGTGCGCACCCCACAGCACCGTTTCTGTCCGCTGCTGCCTCTTCTTTCCCCCTTTCCTTTCCTTCCACCCCCCTCTGCTTGCAGACGCCCCGTGTCTGGGATGGCTGACCAATACGGCGCCGACGAGGCGGCGCACAAGCGCTTGCGGACGGAGGGGCAGTCTGCTTCTTCCTCTGCACCTGCAGCACCACCCCTTCCCCTTGATGCGGCACAAGGCGTCAAGCCTGCGGCGGCGAGCGGCCCACTCCCGGCGTCCTCGGCACCGTCCCCAAAGGGGGGCAGCATTGCGTCGACGTTGCATACCAGCGCCAAGGAGGCGCGCTTCGAGGGCCGCTGCATGCCGTCGTCCTTTCACTCGCTTCTCGGAGACTACGAGGTGCCAGAGGAGGCAAAGGATCTGGAGGACCTCGTTGGTGGGCACGAGGACTTCAGCGACCTCCCCGAGGCCCGCCGCGAAGCCCTCTTGCAGTCTGTACGCACGCTGGTGAAGAAGGCGGCTGGAGTCACCGCGGTCGGCCAGCTCGAGCACCTGCGAGTGAAGGCGTCGCGGCTTCACGGCTTCAAAGATACGGCGCGCAAGTCAGAGTTGACGGCGGCATACCGGCAGCTCGTCCGCGAAGGCGCCATTCGCGAGAACGCCATCGTTGAAGAGCTGCTTATCCGAAAAAAAGGCAAGTCGCACAGCGGTGTGCTCGTGGTGACCGTATTCATGGGCCCTGGCGAGTTCAGCTGCCCCAAGGACTGCTACTACTGCCCCAACCAGCCTGGCATCGCACGCAGCTACTTGCTGAAGGAGCCGGGCGTGCTGCGCGGCTTCCGCAACGGTTGGGACCCTATCAGCCAGTTCTACGACCGCGCCAGCGCACTGGAGAACAACGGGCACGTCGTGGACAAGATCGAGCTCATCATCCTCGGCGGCACCTTCTCCTTCTATCCCGCGCGCTACGCTGAGGAGTTCATGGCGGCATCCTTCTACGCCGCGAACACGTACTACGACTCGGCGCCGCTGCGGCCGATGCGCGGCTTGGCAGAGGAACTGACGCTGAATGAGGACGCACGCTGCCGCATCATCGGGATCACCGTGGAGACGCGGCCCGACTACATTAGTGTCCGTGAGCTGCGCCGCTTCCGCCAGCTCGGCGTTACCCGTGTGCAACTCGGCATCCAGCACCTCGACGACGACATCCTTAACATCATCAACCGCGACTGCCCCACCGCCAAGACAGTCGTCGCAATTCAGCGGCTGCTAGACGCCGGGTTCAAAGTGGACGCGCACTGGATGCCGGACCTTCCAGGGAGCAGCTTCGAGAAGGACATGGAGCTCTTTGAGTCTCTCTTCTCCCCTGACAATGAGCTATTTCAGGTGGATCAGTGGAAGGTGTACCCCACCGCCACCGTTCCTTTCACCCAAATCAGCGCGTGGTACAAAGAAGGGAGGTACAAGCCGTACGCGGAGCTCGAGAACGGCGCCTACATGGTGAAGCTGCTGGTGTACATCATGGAACACTGCCCCTACCGCATCCGACTCAACCGCATTATTCGCGATATCCCAACGACGTACATCATGGGCGGGGAAAAGCGGTGCAACCTGCGCCAGGTGATCGAGGCCGAGATGCGCGCACGCCACATCCGGTGCAAGGACATCCGAGAACGCGAATGCAAGGGCAACCCGATCGACCGCGCCAATACGCACCTCTTCACCGATGAGTTTCGCGCCAGTGAAGGGACCGAGTTTTACCTGTCTGTAGAGAACAAAGATCGCACGCAGCTGTATGGGCACCTTCGCCTGCGGCTGCGTGACGACGCCACAGCAGAGGAAAGCAACATCCTATCAGTTCTCCGGGGCTGCGCGCTCGTTCGGGAGCTGCACACGTACGGCAAGCTCATCGCCGTCAGCCAGCAGAACACCGGGCATGAGGCGCAGCACGTGGGCGTGGGGACGCAGCTCATGCGGGAGGCCGAGTGCATTGCAAAGGAGCGTGGCTACCATCGCATGGCCGTGATTGCCGGCGTTGGGGTGCGTCGCTACTACGCGAAGCTCGGCTATCGACTCGAGGACACGTACATGGTGAAGGCACTGGGCGACCACGCAAGTGCCATCACGGAGGAGCAGGTGGCGCAGGACGACGACAACGAGAACTCGGCCTACAGCAGTTTCATGAGCGCCATCAAATCCTTTTTTGGGCTACCGAAGGCGACACCCAAGAGGGAGCCCACACAGGCAGGGGACAGGCGGTGATGGCAGCCATGCTAACTGACTAAGCCCTCCTTCTACCCGCGCCTGCTTTACTGTCCTTACCCCAAAATTGTCGATGCTGACGCCTACGTAGCGTGCCTGGCCACCGAGCGCCTCCGTTTCTGTCGTACCTTCATCCCTCCCCCATCCTCTCTCTCTTCGGCTGCTGCGGTTGCGAAGGCTGTGGTGCCTCCCCGTTCCTCCTTCCCACGCGCCCCCCTTCCTCTGCCTAGTGTCCGCGCACCTGCGTCGTCTCCACCGTTTTTCCTCTCTCTGTTTTCCCTAAAGGTGCGTGAGTCGTCATCGAGTAAGTTGCTGTTGTGCAGCGCACAGTGACCGCATCCCCCTTCCTCTCCCCAAAGAAATAATCGTTATAAAGGAAAGGGCATGTACACTGTAGCGCTTGACGGACACGGCTCGCGCCTTCCCTGCCTTCAACCCGACCCTCTTCCCTTCTCCCTCTATCACATATCGCGGACACGGCAGCCGTTTCGCCTTGGTAAGATGGTGTGGTGTGCACCCGCAGGGACAGAGACAGAGGGGCGAAGACTAGAGGCGCGCAAGCGGGCGAGCATGACCCGTCGAGGGCAACCACCTAAGTCCCGCCGCCCCGCGGTCGCCGAGGTAGTAGGGAGGAAAAAAATATATATTTATATCCTATGCTGCCCGTGCCCGGGTACGCGGATTCCAGTGATCGGGGCGCTTCGCCTTCCACCTCGTTGTCATTACTATGCATCCTCGTACGCGTGCCTCGTGCTCGAAGGTTGAGGTGACGCCTCCTCGATCACGCGTAGGGCATGAACTCCGCTTTTCATTTGTGCACCCTTTTCCTCCCTCCATCTTCCCGTGTTGCACCACTCCGCCCACTGACGATCGTGGGGAGGTTTTGCCTGCTCACGGGACAGCTTCTCACACTCACACGCAGCGCCTTCTCACGGCGCGCGCGCTTTCATCATAAAGCTGATCTCCTCATTTTTTTGTGCATCTTCTTCGCCGGCACTCACTCGCCACCGCCGCCGCCGCCCCTTACCCACGCCGACGGGAGCGAGGAGAAGAACTACAGCATGCGACGGCGCGGCAGCCACTTCACGAGTGCGATGGCAGGGCGCAGCTCTCAGGCCGCCATTGCCGGCACCACTGCTCACGTCTTGCCGTCCGCGGCAGCGCAGGCGAGGGTGCTGACAATGGCGACGTTGTTCTCCACTCCGCTGCTGACAGCGCGGCGGCCCAAGTCCTTCGCCGCCAGGATTCACGACATGACCATCATGCGCATGGGAAACTCGTACAAGCCGAGCAAGTACAGTTCCAAAGACATCAGCTCGAGTCCGCGGGCCGGCGTTGGCCATGACCCCGTCTTCGCCAATTACCTCTTCAAAAAGGTTGTGGGGCCGCTGCGGCGCAAGCAAGGTAACTCGCCGGAGGACTTCCTCAGCGTGGACGAAGCCAGTAAGTGGATGGAGGCCACGAACGCAGCGAAGGTCCTCGGAATAAAGGAGGATGAGCTGCCCAAGCTGACGAAGATGATGCTGGAGGACAAGTTCAGGAAGGAGTACAAGGAGCGCAGCAACGCGCATCAAGAGGAGGTGGTGATCGCGACGGAGGTTCTTCTAGAATACCTTGACTCTTCCCTCTACCAGAAGAAGAATCGGCAGTACTACCGCAAGTTTCTGGAGAACATAAGGGCCGAGGTGGATGCGGAGCTGAAGGGCGAGCAATCCGAGCGCAATCAGTCGCTCACGTTTTGGTTCGGCATCGCCATCACCGGCGCCTGCGCCGTCATCATCTTTGTTGCGTACTCTCGCCTGTACGTTACGCGAAAGGATGTGACCAACATCGGCGTCAAGGTATCCGAGTACTTCTTGATGACGTTTCTGCAGCCCAAGAACATTGAGCCCAAGCCAGATTACAGCACCCGGTACTTCAACACACCCACCGCCATGGAGCTGGATAGGAAGAACGGCCGGTACGGCAAGCAGTTTCTGGGTGCGGATGCCATACGCCAGGCGGAACTCTCAGCAGCTTACGAGGAGCGAGAGGAGGCGGAGATGGTAAAGCTGTTTAACGACGAGCACGAGCGCAGGTTGCGCGATGCTCAAGATGACAAGGCCCGCAGCAGCCGCGTCGCCGTGCACCTCCCTGAACAGAGCGAGAGGGCGGGGGAGGCTGCGCTGCTATGTGAGCACAGCGTTAAAACGGCCTTTGAGAAGATGACCTTTCCTGAATTTAGTGGCATGCTGGCGAGCAACTTCGGTGGCGGCTCGCGCTTTCAGCGGCTGACGGCGGACACGTCGGCTCGGGCAGAGCACTTGGACCTCGCACGTGAGCGGCTCAAATCGCAAGGCTCATAGTATCGTACAGCCTGTGTGCGCGCGAAAGGGGAAGGGTAATCGTGGCGCAGATTTTTTTTTCGAGGGGGATGTGATGGCGTAGCTTCTGTGAGAGGATCGACCCACACGCCCGTTCTCTTCTCTATGCGTCGCTCGCCTTGCCTGTCTCGCTTTTTTGCTCGCCGACCTTGTGCTCTCACCGCCAAGATGCGGCGTGATGGGGGTCGATAGCGCCTCTTCAGGCCATGTGGTGCGGCTTGCCCGCGTTCTCCGTTATTCCTCGTCGAAGGCTGCTGCCTCTCTCCCCCTCCCGTCCGATGATGGCGGAGAGGGGAGGAAGGGGCCACGCCTCTTGGCGTGTGTCTATCTCTATGCGTGTGTGTGTGGGGGAAGGTAGGCAGCCCCTCCCCTCCCTCGACCTGGTGCCGGTGCTGCCCCGCCCCTGGTGTCGCCGGGGCCCAGCGCGCGCGACGCACGGCGCTGCGAGCGATTGCACCGCCGCGGATGTCGGGGGCGAGGCCCTGGCCGCCGTTTCGGCGGAGGGACCTGCAGCTGAGCCCAGGCTTGCAGGGTGCGCGTAGCGGGCACGGTGTCCTCGCGCCACTCGGGCGTATGCGGCTCGGCGCCGGCTTGGTGGTGTAGGGGAGGGCCTGAGCTCCCCACTCCCATGGCGGTGGATGCGCGACGCGGCGACCGGGATGACGGGCGCAGCTGTGGTGGCGGGGTGGGACTCGAGCAGCGCTTGCGTCGTGTGCGGTACAGCAGAGAGGCTTGGCTGTGCCGTCAAGTGGAAAGTCAGCGCCTCCTCGCGACTGATCGGACGCTGTCTGCGCGTTGTGTGCGCTACTTCCTCTCGGCGAAGGCTGCCGCTGGTGTTCGGGCAGAAACAGAGGTACATGGAGAGATCTAGTCCACGGGCACGGACCGATAAAGAGCAGAGCTCATCGGCAGCGTAGTGCTCTTCTCACTGCATGCAAGCCGCACCCCTTCATGCGCTAGCGGCATCGATGATGCCTCACTTTGTCGCTGCCAACGACCTCGAGTTGCACAAGTCGTGCCTAGTGAGAGGCGCTTCCTTTTGGTGCGGGGGGAAGCGGATATTGGGAGGACCGCAAGCCCGTGACTGATTGTGTACTGTGTGGGCGCGGAATTTGAGAGGGGGCAGCGCTCGTAAAGGCAGCAGTTAGGCAGTGAGCCTGCGGCACGAACACTGGCGAGTGCAGCCGCCACTTCGTTGATGCTCCCCCGCTTCTCTTTGTGCGTTGTCGCTCCGTCACTGTAACTCCCTCCCCTCCCCCTGCAGCGGCGAAGCTTCAGCGGGATGTGAGGAAGGAAACGGATGGCGAACCACGAGGAGCCGGAAGAGCCGCCAGAGGGCGCGTCAGTGGAATGCTTAATGCCTCGCGCTCCACTTTAATTTTCGTCGGATAGCTGCCGCTGACTCTCTTCGCTCTGCGGTGGCTGAACGCTGCGCGTGAGCCGCTCCGCGAATCATTTTGAGGACTCCGCACAACTGCGCTGTCGGCGCCGTGTGCCGCTGACTGACGACGCCGTGAGCATAACGCAGAAAAGGGATCAACGGAAAGGGCGCCGCCAAAGGGCTGGGGACTTGCTCGGCGAGGGTACTCAGGCGCGTCTGTTGCACGGCAGCCTCCCCTTCTCCCCCCGTGTCCCGTCTTGTCCCGCCGTGCGACTGCCAGCGAGGATTAGTTTCTTCTCTGCTGTGCACACCCGCACTACCACCCACAGAGAGGAGGGGCGGGTGGGTCGGCGGGAGGGGCAAGCGCCCCACCATTACCAATGCCGTCGCCGTGCGCGAAATGGCCCAGCCAGAACGCACACTATTCTGTTCTTTCCCTTCTCTGAGTCGCTTGACACGTACCTTCCGCTCTCGCGAAGGCGCTTAGGCGTGCGCGCGTCTGTCTCGCCCGCTTCCTTCGCTGCCGCTTCACTCTCCTCTGCCACCCCATCCCCATCGGTTCTCTCTCTCTCTGTGTTTGCCACCCTTGAGACTGCCACTGAGCACAGAAGCGAAAGGGGATCGAACACAAGCCGGCCTGCTCGCACTGCGTTTGTTTTTCTCCGCGCACTTCTGCTTTGTCGAATCATCGCACGACGGCGACTGTTTATCTTTCCCTGGCGGCTCTCTCTTGCCCTCCCCCCTCCCACCACCACCCCATCAGTGGCCAGCTGCACTCCGCCAAGGACGGCACGAGTGCTGCCGCGGTATTGCTTCTGCCGCCAGTGCCGTCGTTGGCGTGAGCTCCCGCCTCCTCTCAAAAGTTCTCTTCATTAAGTGCCGCTGCCGCCGGACGCGCGCACCGGCCCTGTATCCTTCGGCGTTACCCATCCAACCCGCAGTGCACCACAGCAACTTCATACGAGGAAAAAGAGGTGCGCGGGCCAGCGCTGCCAGGGATGCTGGTACACACCGAGCAGCCACCTTTAGGAGGCTTTGCGGAGGAGTACGGGAGCACTTTGGCCACGGCTGCTGGCGCCGTGGCCGTTGCACGCCACGATGCTGCGCTTGAGCTATCCAAGAAAACGGGCGTAGACATCTGCCGTGACGGCTACGACGCCGACACGCTCTATGCGGACCCTGAAATAACCGCCGTAGCCTCCTCGGTGGCTACGACAGTGGCCAAATCAGCGCTGCACCCACTCGACACTCTCAAGTGCCGAATGCAGCTGCTCCGCACCGACGGAGCTTCACCACTGCCGCATTGCCAGCGCTCTCAGTGCAACACGAGCCAGCGCCGGCCTGCTCTGCTGCGCACCCGTCTTCGACAGCTGCGGCATCAATACGCGGCTCAGTGGACGCTGGGACACCTCTACGGCGGACTTCCAGTGAAGCTCTTCTTTTATATTCCTTATCAGGCCACTTACGTGTCGAGCTACAACTTTGCGCAGCGCACTTTGCACGGACTCGATAAGGCAGGGGAGGGTGCAGCAGGTCATCGCTCCGCGAACTATGTGTGGCACACCGTGACTGCGGCCGTCTTCGCCGAGGTGGTGAGCGCCGGAATTCGTGTGCCGATGGAGACCATGAAGATGCGTATTCAGTCTGCTGCTGCCGCCGGATCGCTGCACGCGCTGCGGCAGCTTCGGCGGCAGGGCTTTGCTGCGTGTGTGCGTCTCGCTGTTCCGCAGACGCTCATGCACGACATACCGTACTCGGTTATTCAATGGGTGGTGTACGAGACTCTGCGGCCATGGACGCAGCAGTGGAAGACGCGAGTAGAGAAACCGGTGGGTGGCGCCGAGCTGACACAGTCATCGTCGATGTCAACCAGCTTCTGGGCTCTCTATGGTGCAGAGCTGGCGCGCACTTTCCTCTCTGGTGGCTTCAGCGGCCTCTTGGCGTCTGCACTGACCGTGCCACTCGATAACATTCGCACGCGCGTTGTGGTGGCCACAGCGTGCGCTCGTGATTCGTCTGTCTCCGATGTGGTGCGAGACGCCTACCAACGCGAGGGTATGCGCGGCTTCGTGCGTGGGGGCGGCATGCGAGTGCTTTGGGTCACGGCCAACATGGCTTTATACTTTCCTCTGTTCGAAGGCGTGCGCGCCCTGCTGCAGCGGCGTGGCAACGGGGGCATCATCGATGGCACGTCTTCACTATGAGTCGTAGAAGACCAGGAGCGGAGTGGCGCACGCTCCCACACCCGTGGCAGGGGGGAGGGGGGGCCATGCGCAACCGCGGCGCGTCCCGATATCTCTTCAAATCTTTTCGTCGCCTCTCTATTGCGTAATAGCCTTCGTACCTTCAACAGCGAAAATAACGCGCGCGCGAGCAGATCGTGGACGCAATTCTGTAGGATGGCAGAGTCTCCAGGGAAGGGGTATTCGTGGTGAGAGGGCGTATCCTCTGAGCATTCCTTTTGAGGATGAATCCGTCGATGCACAGATGTGCGCCCCTGCGTGGGTGCCGACAAGTGTCTGCCCGACACGCTGCAAGCGTCTCCTTCGTGGAGTGTCTGCGTCGAGAAGCTGAGTGCGCGCTGGGCAGTGAGGGTGTCGCTCAGCACAGAGACCGCGCTTCCTCCGCTGCCATTTCTCTGCCTTATCGGCTTCCCTATTCTCCACTCATTCTCGAAGGCTGCTGCCTCTCTCCCCCTCCCGTCCGATGATGGCGGAGAGGGAAGGGGCCACACCTCTTGGCGTGTGTCTGTCTCTGCGTGTGTGTGTGGGGGAAGGTAGGCAGCCCCTCCCCTCCCTCGACCTGGTGCCGGTGCCGCCCCGCCCCTGGTGTCGCCGGGGCCCAGCGCGCGCGACGCACGGCGCTGCGAGCGATTGCACCGCCGCGGATGTCGGGGGCGAGGCCCTGGCCGCCGTTTCGGCGGAGGGACCTGCAGCTGAGCCCAGGCTTGCAGGGTGCGCGTAGCGGGCACGGTGTCCTCGCGCCACTCGGGCGTATGCGGCTCGGCGCCGGCTTGGTGGTGTAGGGGAGGGCCTGAGCTCCCCACTCCCATGGCGGTGGATGCGCGACGCGGCGACCGGGATGACGGGCGCAGCTGTGGTGGCGGGGTGGGACTCGAGGTGGAGGGGAGTCGTGCTCAGAATGACCGTGTCGACGCCTTGCAGCAGCGCGTGCCTGCTGCTTTCTCTTTTCTCGAGGCAGCGGGGCGTGTGGCAGCTCGGAAGAGGAGGCGGGATATGGTGGTGAGGGGCTCAAGCAGCGTTTCATGTTAGTGGCCCAGTAGTGAATGGACACGCTGTACCGCAGATTAGTCTTCGTTTTCAGGCTCTGGGGCCCGCGCACCTCTGCGTGCGGGCATGAAGGGCTCCCGGGGTCGAGCGCGCCTGCGTACTGGATGCTGTTACCGCACGGGCGCTGCTGTTGCCCTTCTCCCCCATGTGTTGGACGCGTTTTTCCCAGTCGTGAACGGCAACGGGAGGAAGAGAGATGAAAAGGGCGACCGCCTTCGGCTTGTCTCTGCGCTTTGGGAAGGAGGAGGATGGGGGCGGAGGCGCCAGGACCGGTGATCGGTTTGCCCAGGCGTCCGTCTCCTCCTCGCTGGGGTCGGGTGAGGGGGGACACGGGGCTGGGCCCGTCTTTGTTGCCGTAGACTAAACGGCAGTGGCAGCGGTGCTGCAGCTGTGCTGTGTCGTGCGCATATTTTGTTGTTGTTAGGCGGCCCTTTCGCTCTTACGGGCACGTCGTTTCGCGTGCTCCGGGGATGCCAGCCGTTGCTGCTGTTGTCGCTGCTTCCCCCAGATGATGGAGTGCGCTTGTGCATCAAGTCAGCCGTTCAAGCTTTTACCGCTTCTCACGACGCTCTTTCGTCTCTCTTTACGTGGACTGCATCAGCGGCTACCCGTTAAAGGCTTCTCTTTCCAAGAGAGAAGCACCCACGGCCTGAGGGGGCAGCGCATCTCTCATAGGCTCCCTTCCCTTCCCTCCCCCAGCTGTGTCGCCGCCGCAAACTTCCTTCCCTGGCCGCTCGATCTCGTGCACATGTGGCCCGTGTGCCTGCGCGTGAGCTAGCCCATTGCGTGCACTCGCGTCGAAAACGGGTCCAGAGGCTTCAGTGTGCTCGTCTTCCTCGTTGTTGAACGTGCATCCATCTCAGCCCCTCGCATGACCACTCCTCTCTCCCTGCCCTGACCCCCTCTCTGCTACCGCCGAGGCAGCTCGCTCAAGGGATCGCTGCGCCCATTTTTGGTCCTCGCTGACTCAGGCGAAAGACAGAGGCGACAGCGCATCGCAGCAACACGCAGAGATGATTTGCCACATGCAGAAGACGTTCGCTTTACCCCTCTTCTCTCATAGCTCGCCTGCTCTCCCAGGATCGCTTTAGATTGTCACACATGCACCTGCGTATGTGTGTGTGTATGTGTGCCTGCATGCTCTCACTAGCGTTCCCCTCTATGCAAGCTTTGTGCCTGTGGGCGCGTACTCCGCGGCGCGTTGTTATGGCACCTTTTGTTTCCTCCAGCTACCGAGCACGCGCTGCTGTATTCGAAAAAAAAATAGATATATGCTCGATTCCACTCGCGCTGCGCTGCTGTGCAGCTCCGTTTCTCGGACAAAGTACCGCCAGCGGTGCCGCTGGTGCAGAGCTGCGGCGACGGGTGCTCGCATCGACTCCTCTCCCTCGCTCTGCTTGCCTCTCTCCTTCGCTCGCTCACGCACAGAGGACCTGCGGCTGCTCCTGCGTCTGGCGCAGCTCTTCACTGGATTGTTGGGCCCCTCAACTTTGTGTCGGTGCGCGGAGGATCGACAGCGCAGTTGCCTCTCACGGATAAATTTTCGCTTAGCGCCCCCCCGTCCTCTCTCTCTCCTTTACGCCTTGAGGGACCTCTTTCGCCGGCTCCTTGCTTTGCTGGGTCAGCTCTGCCATGCGACCGGGGGTGCTGATGTCTGTGTCTCTGTCTCTCTTCGTATGGTGTCCACTACCTCACCCCTCCTCTCCTATCTCAGCTCTCTCTCTCCCATCTCTCCAAGAGGCATCAAATCAGCGGTCAGGGGAACGGCAAGACCAGCCGCAATTCGGAGCCTGTGCGACTGCAGCATCTTCCTGTCAACCGCCGCTCTCCTTCATATGTTTCCTGCGGACTGCTCTGCTACCCGCCTCCCCTCTACACTGCGCACACCCATACACTCAGACGCCGCGAGTGGGTGCCTGCGAGCACACCTTCTAGTGTACTAATCTCCACCAGAACTGCTGCACAAGTGTTGGCGCTGCGTCCTACACACACAGCTCTTGTAGAGCATGCGAATCTGCCGTAGTTGGCCGCAGAAGGCACATCCGTGAACAGAAGCGGCGGACGTGCCGGCGAGACGAGTGTCGCGCCATCGTACTGCTGCTACCTACTGAATTCATACTCGTGCGAGGCATAGGCTCCTACCGAAGTGCTTCGAAGCATTATCAGCTACCCCCCTAAGTCCCCTTCCCGCATCAGCCAGGCCTGTCAACGGCGCCCCTCCCCTCTCTCTTTGCCTGCAGTGCGTTGACCACCTTCTACCCCCTTTTCCTTCAGATTTCCGGTGGACATGTGAAGTGATCACCGCATGCGGCGAAGCGCTGTGCCCACGAAGGGGTTTCACGCCCCACGGCCCAACGGCAGCCACAGAGCTTCAGTCGGGTTAGCGGCCGCGCCATCGAACGCAGTCGCAACAGCGGCAGCATCGACAACTCTCAAGGCGCCCGCACGTGACTCAACAGCATCGGGACCATCTCCATCTCCATCGCTGTCATCCCCCCTCGCTCCCCGCCGAGATGGCAATGCCGGCGGCAAAAAGGTTGCAAGTGTCACTGCTGATGCTGCCGGTGACGAGGCTGGCAACGCCACGCTCTGTTCCAAGAGCGGCTGCGCGTCACCCCTCCAGTCAACGCGTGCGCTGCTGAGCGGTCACTTCAGCGCGAACTACCTGCGCCGTGCATCTCGGCGAGAGGACCAGGGTAAGCCGCATGATCGTGCAAGCACCACTGCAATCGCTGCTAGGAGAACAGCGGGCTCTACTACAGTAGCTACAACAGCGAGGCAGCATAGGGTGTCGTGCGCGAGCAGAGGTGACGTGCTTCTACCGCGCAAGCGGTCTCGCTCCCTATCCTCCGACGAAACTGGTGCCGATGGCATGCATTGTCGAGATGACACAGCGCGCACGTGCGGTCGTGCGCCTTCCGCCAGCTTCGGCAGCGCGAAAGGAACGGGCGCCGACGACGCGTCGCTGGCGCAGGTATTGATTCCACGGCGGCTCACTGCACGGTGCCTTTCCACCTCGCACACTCCCCGCACTGTCTTCTACCCTCCCTCCGCGGAGCAGCCTCTGACGCTCGTGCGGGGCTCACACGATGCAGATGTTGGCGGTGCTGTAAGCACACCGGAATGCGCGCGGGCACCGAGTGCTCCAAGCGCGCCATCGACAGCAGACTTCCACGTCGTCTCTGAGTATCCTGAACGCGCGCACCCTTGCGGCCTTGCGCCTGCCGTGCCGGAGTCGACCGGCGCGGACGACGCATTCGCAGTCACACCAGCCGCCAACGCTTTGAGGGCCCTCGAGCCCCATCCAGTAGCGCATGTGAGCAGAGAGCCGCCGAAAAGCGGCACCGTGGTCTCAGCGCCTCACATAATTCCATCCGATGCGATGATGACCGCGCCAACGCCGTCACCGCCAGCGCCGCATGGAAAGGGATTTCTTTTGTCGCTGGAGCACCAACGGCGCGACGGCGCAGCGACGCTTCACACCACCCCTTCCTCGCTACCGTCCCCGCCGCAGACGGACAGGTCGCGGTGCTGCGGCGGCACGCCTCAGTGGATCTCACCTGCACCACCTGCCCTGCTGAGCACACCGAAGACTGCGCCATCCACTCTTCAATCGCTGCCCCTGCGGCGGTTACCCTGTGACTCCGCCTCTTCATCGCCGGTGCGGCTGCCACGCTGCGTGCATGGCTTGGCAGCGCCGCCATCATCTTCGCTCAGTCACAAGGCGCCCGCGGCGCTATCTTCACCTCTCGAGTGCGCCCGACCGCCGCCATCACCACCGCTTGCCGACGGCGCTCCGGCGCCTACCATGGGCTTGATGTGGTGTCGGACGCGACCCTGCGTGACTCCTACCTCTGCTGAGGGAGACGAGCACATGAGCGTGCAGTCTGGAGCACCTCCGGCCAGCTCCATGGGAGGGCCGGCGCGGATAGAAAAGCCGCGGGAGGTGCCGACGGATTTCTTTCCCTTGCTCGCGGCAGCAGAGGAAGCGGAGAGGGGGGAGTGCGACGAGGCACTCGAGCGCGAGATGGATGAGGATCTGCGCATGTCAACAGATATCGCCTTCACTCCGTCAGGCACCGGTAGTGGCGCGCCGCCGTTTTTCTCACAGTCGTCCATGATGGAGGAGGACGGGAAGCCGACGGAGGGGGACAGCGGCGAGGAGGAGGCCTGCAGCAGAGGTAGTGGTCTGGCGCTGGAGCGACCCGGCAACGATCGTCGGCTGCGCTGCAGCGCGAGGGTTAGCGGTGAGGAGGGCCACGCGTGCATCTGCTTTCGCTCCCAAGGTGGCGCCGGCGGAGGGGCGCTCACTGGGTCATCGCCGCCGCCTTCCATCGCCATATCGGGCACGCCAGGCCACCGCGCACTCCTCAGCTGCGGAAGCCACCATGACAGCCCCACTACAACTGAGTGTGCTCACTTGTTTCCACAGAGATCCACGGTGGAGTCGGCCGGCGCCTTCGCCCGTATTCCATCTGCACTGCCGACGTGGCTAACACGTGAGGCCACACCGCCACGTCTTCAACCGGCGCTCGCGCCTGGTGCAGGGCTGCTGCCGCTCGCCGCTGCGGGTGGAGGCGGAGGCTTCGGAGTTGGGGGGGCCGGCTCTGGACGCCACCGCACGATTTTCTCTTTCAGATCGCTTCGTGCGGACACCGAAACCGCCGCTCCTCCACCCGACGCCTTCGATGACGCGAAGTCATGCCCATTAGACTCATCAGTAGTGACGGTGACAGACGAGGCCTTCGCGAGCACACGGGGTGAGGCTTCCCCTGCGGCCGGTAGCGGGAGCACGATTGCTTTGCCTGCGCGCCCAGGCCGCACATGCTTTACACTGCACTCCGCTGTGCCCATGCCAGTGACAGCTTCTTACTCTGCCACCACAGTAGTGGAGCCCACGTCATTGGCAACCGGCGCGGCACCACAAGATCGCTCAGGTACGGGCTACCCACCAGGCGAGGAGAGCTCCTCCGGGAGCTGCTGTGCCGAGCTGCAGCAGCTGCCGGGTCGCTGCACTCTGTCGCCGCAGAGAGCTCCGCTACTGTCAACCTTTGCGGATGGCGCGGTTAATGCGGCGCCAAGCAGTGCGACAAGAGCGCCCAGCTATATGGAGAGCAGCCATGCCACCATGTGTGCGCAGGAGCCTATTGTGAACGCGCAGCCGAGGTTGCTGCTGCCGATCAGCTCAGCACCCGCGACAGTGATCACGCACTGCTCGCCGCTAGCACCCACAAGTGAGGAGTCACCGCAGCGTCGGCGAAGTCTCCCGCTTCAGCAGGCGCCACAAATGCCGGTGACGGCAGCAACGACAGAGCAGGGGCAACTGGAAACGCCGTCCAAGGAAAGCCACTCGCCAGCCCTTTTCACTGCCGCTGCTGCGTCGCCGTTGGTGAATCACACACGCGCTGAAGCTTCGAGTGTGACCGCGTCTTTGCCCGCATCGGTACCGGTGGTGCGTGACGAGGCAGCGCACCTCCACCCGGGAGAGCGTCGGGAGATGCTCTTTCCTCTACTCTCTGCGCCTCCACCGCCGTCTTCGCCTCTCCTCCTGTCGCCTGCGGCCGCAGACGACACTGCGGGGCTCTTTTACGATCTGCCGTGTGAGGTGGGCCACTTCTACGCAACGCGGCGCGGCATCACGTCGCTGTACGACTGGCAGCACAATTTGCTTACCCACCCTGAGGTTCGACAAGGCGGCAACTTCGTCTACAGCCTCCCCACGAGCGGAGGCAAGACGCTCGTCGCCGAGCTGAGTCTGCTGCGGTGTGTGCTGAACCGCCGCAAGTCGTGCTTCCTCGTCCTGCCCTTTGTGTCATTGGCCGAGGAGAAGACGATGGCGCTGCAGCCGCTGACGACAGCGTTGGACTTTAACGTGGAGGGCCACTACGGCAGCTCTGGCCGCTTCCCGCTCAGTGAGGCACCCGCCGTGTACGTTTGCACAATCGAGAAGGCGAACTCGCTGCTAAATCACATCCTCGAGGAAGGCCGCGCGGACGAGATTGGGGCGGTGGTGGTTGACGAGCTGCACATGGTCGGCGAGCCCCGCCGAGGGGCAACGCTGGAGCTGTTTCTTTCCAAGATGCTACTGATCAGCGCCGCACGCCACCGGCAGCATGAATCGGTGGATGCGTCAGTGTCGCAGAGGTGCGACAGTGTAAGCGGTGCTCCGTCAGGGCAGCTGGAGGAGTTGGAGGGTATGCGGGACGGCGTCCCTGCGAGAACGGCCGTGACGGGCGCCGCAACGGTGGCTATAGGTCCCGACCCTCTTCAGATCATTGGCATGAGCGCTACAGTTCCGAATCTCCGCACCATTGCAGCGTGGCTTCGGGCCGCGTGCTTTGAGTATGACTTCCGGCCGGTGCCACTGCGCTCCTACAGTGTGGTTGGCGGCCTCGTGCTACGCGATGGCGAACACAACGAGCGCAACCTCAGCAGCGGCTCTGTCACGCAGCATCTCATAGAGCTCGCGACAGAGGTGCCCGATGCGTCTGTAGTGATCTTCTGCGCCAGCCGCCAGCAGTGTGTCGACACTGCGAGAGGCATCGTGAGTTACCTTCGGGCTCAAGCGATCGCTGGCGAAACGATGCCGCCCACCATCGACGCGGGCGGCAGCAATGTGCCGGTGGATTCGCCGTCAATCTCGGTGCTTGGTGTACCGTTCCCGAGCTTAACGAAGGGGCCTGCCACGGCGGCCGCGGTGGCGGCGGTGCCGTCGCAGGCCTCACTTGCCATCAAAGGCATCCTGGCAGACCTCGAGGCCCTTGCACATGCCGAAGCCTCGCAGCTCAGTGAGCTGATGCCCTTCGGCGTGGCCTTTCACCACGGCGGCCTCCTCGCTGAGGAGCGCGACCTCATTGAGACGGCGTTCCGTCGCAAGCACATCCGCATTCTGTGCTGCACCTCTACCCTCGCGGCTGGCGTCAATCTCCCTGCGCGGCGCGTCATCATCAAAGCGCCATACGTGGGTCGTGAGTTCCTCACGAGGTCGCGCTACCTGCAGATGTGCGGTCGTGCCGGGCGTGCCGGCTTGGACCCGTACGGCGAGTCGTACCTGCTGCTGAGTAGCCGTGATGAGACGCGCGGCCACGCTCTCATGCGCGCCCCTATGGAGCCGTGCTGCAGCCAGCTCCTCGAAGACGATGAAACACTTACCCGCTCGCTGCTGGAGTGCGTTGGGGTCGGGCTGGTGACAGACTTCCAGAGCGCCTCTCGATGGAGCGACTCACTGCTGAGCCGGTGGGCGGTGGGGCCCGTAGAGGCGATGTGGCAGCCGCACATCGCTGCCGTTACCGCCCCCGTCGCGTCCGCGAGCGCAACAAGTGCGCCTTCTCCAGCGGCAGAAAATGCCGCGTGTGGCACGGCCACCAGCTTCTCCCTCGCTTCTCGAGTAGCCCATGACGGCAGCGCTGATGCTGCACAGGACGTAGAGAGCAGCCGGTCTGCGCTAGGCCCTACAGCCTCACCGCCCTCCCGCCCAGCCTCACTGACATCTCCGTCTTGGCCATGCATGCCGCTGGCCGTGATTAACGCGATGGTGCGAACCTCGCTGGCCAAGCTGGCGCGTTGCGGCCTCATCCGCGTTGCTGACACACGCACCGACGCCAGCGGCACCGACGGCGTCACCACCGTGAGCGGCAACAACGATATCAGCTTGACTAACCCCATTCACACTCGCAGTGGCGGTGGGGCGGCAGCTACAGATGGGACGGGCTTCGACGCTGCCTCGAGCGCAGCTCTCGAGGCGCTGCTGAGTAGAGCATTCAACGAAAGCGGTAACGTGGACGCCTCAGTAGAGGCGCGCGACGCCTGCCACATGCAGCTGCTTGTTACACCGTTTGGCAGCTCCTCCGTCCGCTCGTGCTTTAGTGTGGCGGAGGCGCTGCTGCTGCGCGACGAGCTGGACGAGCTGCAACACACCGGCCTTATCCTCTCCGACGACCTTCACCTCTGCTACTTCCTTACCCCGCTTCGCGAGGTGGGGAGGTGCGACTGGGCGCTGCTGCGACTATTGATGTCCCGTATGAGCGACAGTCGCCAGCGCATCGCCAGCCTCCTTGGGGTGGACGCATACTTTGTCGATCAGCAGGCGATGGGGCTCGGCGGCCCACTGGAGGCCTCAGCGGAGGGTCGAAGGCGCCTCTTCACGGCGAAGCGATTTTACGTGGCGCTGATGCTGGCAGATGTGCTGGCGGAGGTGCCCATGGCCACGGTGGAGCAGCGGTATAACGTGAGCCGTGGCCAGCTGCAGAGTCTGATGCGCTCCGCCTCGATGTTCAGCAGCTCCATCACGAGCTTCTGCCACGCTATGGAGTGGTTCTCGCTGGAGGCGGTACTTGCATCCTTCGTGAAGCGGCTCGGCTTCGGTGTGAAGCCGGACTTGCTGCCGCTGATGGAGATACGCGGCATGCAGCCGCCGCGGGCGAGGGCGCTGTGGAATGCCGGCTTCAAGAGGATTGCTGCGATTGCGGTGGCCGACGCAGATGACATGCTGGCCAAGGTAAAGGCGATGAACCCGAAGGACGCAAAGGCGGCGAAATTTTTCACGAAGCGCGCGGCGTTGATGGCCATCCGAGAGGCGAACCTCGCGCTGCAGTCGCAAATTAAAGAAAAGAAGGACGAGCTGCATGAGCTGACTGCTCGTCGCGGCCGTGGGTTTCGCGGTCTGCGCTGAAGGGGACGGCACGAGCGAAGGCGGCGCAGGCGAAGTCGGGGACTGCCCTGTGGGCAGTCCTTTCGCGTGGAGATGTCGAGGGAGGAGGTGCGGTGGTGGGAGGGAGCGGCTGTGTGCACCCCCGCCCACACTTTACCTCGCGCGCTCACTCTAACAACGTCACCTCTGCTGCTGCGAAAGTGTGCTGACGCACCTGTCTACTCGCCTGCTGCTTTTGTCCACGTACAAGCGCATTACGTGCGCACATGCACGCACAGACACGAAAGCAAAAGCGTTGGCACGGGTGCCTCTCCCAATTTTCCCCATGGTGAGCCTCTGCATCGACCAGAGGCGCGAGCGAATCTGATGGAGAGAGAGAGGGGCTGGAGAAAAAGGAACGGGAGAGCAGGGTGCGCGCGGCTGCTGCATTCTACGTGGCCGCAGCGCCAGCGCCGGCTGCACACACACACACATACACACACATACACAATCTCGCTCTCTCCAAGCGGCGGTGCATGGACATGTGGCGGTCAGAACACTCCTGTGCACCTCCGCACTGGACGCCTTCCGCCGCCCCTCTGCCTCCTCCCTTCACCTTGGCAGCCCCTTCATCTGTGTCCCCATCCGCTCTCCACCACCGCGTGGTTTATCTCCTGCCACTCTTTTCTTCCCACGCGTCTCCCAAAGGCTGTCCATGACCACACCGCCCCTTCCTCTATCCCACGTCCAGCCACGAGCTTGACCCCGCTCCGCTGGCGGAACGCGTCAGTGTGCATTCACTTGTGTGCGTCGCCGAGTACACGCAGGCAGCGGCACTGGTGCTGCTGGTGTGACCGTAGCGGTGCGCCCTTTCTACATGATGCTGTCTCATGAAAGCAGCACTGCTGCGCTTGCGAGCGCTTGCGTCGTCGTGGCGCTCATATGCGTCTTCTCCGCTGCTCTCTTCGTCGTCACGGTGTGGCAGCTCTGCGAACGCGTCAACGTGATGCACCACAGTGCGGTTGCCGCCACACTCATCCCGGTCGCCTACTTTCTTGGGAGTGTTTTGTGTGCCGCCTACAATGGTCTGGGCGCCACTCTCCAAACATTCGCCAAGGAGAACGCGCATGGGCTGCCGCAGCCTGTCGTCTCCGTGATAGCGGCCATCCGCCCACTCTCGGAGCAAGTTGGGCTGACGGACACCATGTGGATGGCAAGCCTGCTCTTTTCTGCCTATGGTGTCACGAAGGTGTGGAGGCACCTAATCGACATCACGCGGCTGCTGAAAGCATCGAGGCGACGGCTGCTGCTTCCCGAGATGCGTGAGCTCCGCCGACAGGAGGCGGCGGCAAAGGCTAAAGCTCAAAAGCGGCACTGATGGCGCCGTCTGTGGTTGTGTGTGGGTGGCAAACGGAGGGAGCGGAGGGCGAACTCTCCTGCCGATGGGGTGCCAAAGATCTGTGCTCTCCCCCGCCCCCCCTCTCTCTCGCACACATACACACACACACAGGGGAGAGGAAGAGAGGGGGGTAGAGGGAGACGTCTATGCAGTGCGTGTATGCCTGTGTGCGATTCATCGAACGAAAGCGAAGGGCAATCGCAAGCTTCTCAAGCGGTGTAGGGGAGAAGAAGCAACGGCAGATGGAGTGCTCTTCATCGCGTTGGAGCACGGCGCAGCACGCCCGTGGGCGTAAGCGTGAAGCTTTGCGAGAGTGAACATACGTGCCCAGAACAAGTGACGCAATCTAGCGACTTCCTTGTCTCGCGCGCTCAGCTTCGCGCGTACTCCCCCTCGCCCTCTCCTTCCTTTGCAGCGCTCCAGCGGCAGCCGCGCCGGCGCGAACACACTTTCGCACAGCCGGGTGCCGCGACTCCACACTCTCCCTGTATTGCCTTCACTCTCTTAGCACTTCAAGGACCACAAGCGGCGTGTCTTTCACTCACACAAGGTACCGTCACTGCCATCTCCTGTTCACCCCCGTGAGCCTGGGGACATCCGTCGATTCCTCTCTCTCGGTGCGAGCGCATTAGGCGGGCGCCATCGAACTCGCCGCTGCTTCCCCACCCGCTTTCGTCCTTTCCGCCTTTGCCACCGACACATGGCGGCGACTCGCACGGTGGACCTGTACGGCGGTGCGATGCGCATGTGCCTCCCCCAGGCGATGGCCGACGTTTCCGATCTCCGTCAAGTGCCGGACCATCAAGAGGTGTACGCAGACACGGACACGGGTGCCTCCGTCATTGTCGAACTGCTCAGGCGGCAGGCATCGGTTGGAAACGCCGAGGCCAGCACCTTTTTCTATCATGGCCTCGCCAAAGACAACGGCTGCCCACCGGAGTGCATCTCTGAGGAGCAGACCTTCGCGCTCCCCCCCTCAGCGTACCCTCACCTGGCCGCATCTGCCGACGAAGCCGCGCCTGCCACGTGCGACTTCGCTTGCCTCACGACAGGACTCCAGCGCATCTCGAAGTTCTCCAACGAAAGCGGGAGGGAGAACATCGTCTTTGTTGGACTGGCAGTGTGGCGCTTCACACCACCTGTATCGACAGAGATACTGGTGTCCTTGTCGTGCCCGACTTGGCTGCACCCTGAGAGCTCGGAGACGAGGGTGGTGAAGCGGCTGCTCAGCGAGCAGGAGCGACTGCAGCTGCTGCAGACGGTGGTTGCCTCGCTGGAGGTTGTTGACTGGGGATTGTTTGTGCCGGAGGGCGAGTAGCTTGGACGTAGGCGATGATGCTGTGAAGAAGTGGTGCGGCAAGCTTGTCAGCGCGAACCGTGGTGCACAAGCGCGAATACTTTCATGAAAGGGAAAGCAACTCTCGAGCGTGACCAAGTGCCGCACTCGCCAGCATACAGCGCTTCTGCACCTTAGGCTCACTAACTGAGCTGTGAGCAGCATACTATGTCATCCCGCCTTTCCTCCCTTCCTCCGACCGCGCCTTCAGGTCCGATGCGCTCGCGTTATGCCAATACCACAGCGCACTCAGGATGCAACGGGAGAGTGCCCCCCCTCTCCCATCGCTACCTCATCCGTAGCTCACTCCTACTTGAACATGGCACGTGATGCACTCTCGCATTGCCCCAACCTAGCTCCCCGCCGCCCGGGGGCTTGTTACCAACAACGAGACCTACCGTCGAGGCCCGCAGCAGGCATCAGCATGCGCGAAACAGAGCGTGCGCTCCGCAGCACCACAGCTAGCAACTCGCTCAAAAGAGGCCTATGCAGGGCCCTGTCGAGCTGCCGGCTCTCCGGCTACGCAAGCGCCACGCTTTGCATCGCTGACTGTCGCCGTCTCGTTCGCCTCTCTTCCTCTTTCCACCCCTTCTCGCTTGGCCCTCTCCCCCGCCACATCCCCTCACTTCCTTCCTCATCACTGGACCCGTGCAACCACCTCTGTTTCACGCACTTGAGGACCTCTCTTTCGTTGAGCTTATCATTCCACCGCATTCGCAAGCAGCGACGGCGCTCCCTGTGGCTCCCCCATTCCTCCGCCCTTTTCTCTGACGTCGCTTCGCACGTCGATGCCAGCGTCGCCTTCATCACCATGGGGCGCACCCGCTAGCCCACCTATTCCGCTTTCCTCTGTCCCCTCCTCTCTCCTGTTACTCTGCTGATGCTGTCATCGCGCCCGAGAATCAGCCGGACCCCCGTGGTGAAAGACTTACAGCTGCTGGCGATCGAATGCCGCTGTCACCTGGACCACCAGGTGGTGAGTGGGCCCTGCGGCCGCCAACGTGCAGATCGTCGTGGAGGTGATCCCCTCCGCGCCTGCAGTGGCGGGGCCGACCAGGAAAGACATCATTTTTTTTTTCGGGGAGATGAATGGCGCTGCCGGTGTGGGCTTGGCGGCTTAGACACCCGCAAACGCGGAAGCTCTGTCGCAGACGACGCTGACGGGTCTGCGGCTCGAGTGAAAGAGCCACATCGCACTGCATGCCCGCCGAGCGTGACCCGCACCCAGCGTCTGATGGGTGCCGCCACGCTGCTATGCAAGACGAAGGGAGGGGGTTGCGTATACGATGCGCTTCGCGTTGCCACCTTTAGAGGAGGAGCCCACATGCGGCGCGAAGGCGGCTGTGCAGACTAGCGCGATGGGCGGCGCGCCGCAGAGCATCGGCCTGCAACGCTGCGGATTGGTGTCTGTCGGCCACTCGCCGTCTCATCCTGGTGACGCCGCTGGTGCCATGGTGGGTACTGCGGTTATGGTGCACGGCACTGGTAGCCACGCTCCCACTCGCAAGCTGTGCGAGGAACTGAACATGCGAGCGAGCAGTACTGCGATTACCGCGCAGACGAGGGTGCTGCAGTGCATTCTTTCGGCGTAAGGTGTAAAAGATCAGTGTCGCGGTGCTACATACCAGCACGGGCAACGTTATCGTGCTCCACTGCAGGGCGAAGGCCAAGGGCATGAGCTGGATCTGAAACAACGAGGCTTGCTTTGGCGCGTCGACGATGAAGAGGAGGTGCATGCGAGCGTGCGCAGCTGCGCGTTGTGACAAACTATGCACGAACGGTGGAAGATGCTGCGCAGCACGAGGCAGAACGGAAAGTGCTGCCTGACTGGGGCGAGGATGTGCGCTGGGAACCCACCGTTTGGGTACGCGTACCTCGTACGTGCGATGGAACCTCCACCCTGGACCAACAAAAGACTGCGCCGGTCGTCCTTCGCGGCCTCGGCCTGCAGAGGGGCGACATCGGCGCGTGCTGCGAGTACCGCAGCACTGTACCCATGATGGAGGAGTCTGAGTTTGTGTGCGGCGTCTGCATCCGCACTGCGCCCCTCGAGGAGCTGCTGATGCCTGCCTCACGGAAGCAAAAAGGCGGTCGGCTTGCGCGTGTGCAACGCGCGTCTCTCTGGGGGCTCATCTTCCTGCTATTATTCTCTGCTGTATGCGCCGAGGGTGCCCTCCATCTGCCGCTGCTCTACGGCGAGCACAACCCTCTGCCTTCTCTCTCTCGCTCTCGCTCTGCGCTGCCGCTTTTCTGCGTGACGAGCCACAGCACACACCGGGTGCCACAGGGCCTGCCGAACACTGGCGTGTGAGCGCTCTACGCTCGCACCACTGCAGTGTGCGCTTGCAACAGCATAAAAGTCGGAATTACGCGTGCGAGGGCGTGGGGTGGTCTGGAGCCGCGCTGGTGCAGCGCGGAGATGACGAGGGGCCCATTTACCCCTGCGGGCGGGGCTGAGCCGCGGGCGGCTTATGAGTGACGGCATGCCTGAGTCGGACGTGGCGCCAGCCGTAGTGAGGGCGCGGTGCTAACAGAGAGCGAAAGGTTGCAGCGGGGCACTTGGGGGCGTAGGATGTTCGTATGCTTGGGCCGCCCCACCTAGCACGCACGCCGATGCCCTGCCTCGACTAGCTTGCTGGCGCTGCCCAGCGGTGTACCAAGGCGGACGCTGAGGTGAGCGAGGAGTGAACACAGCGTAGCACCACTGTCAGAAGCCGTAGCCGCAGATGCTCGCTTGTCTCAGGAGAGGCAGCCCATCTTCTACTGCCTCCTCTGCACCTGCCCTGGTGTTGGGGCGCACTTCGCCCCTTCGTCTATCGTGGCGTTCTGATGCACTTCTGCTCCTCTCCATTCAAAGGCCTCTGCGCACGTGCGCGTGCGTGGCGGGGGTGAGTCGGTGGAAGAGAAGCAGAGGGCTGAATGGCTCCCTCACCCCTCTGCTCGGAGCTGTGATTCACTGTCTTTATCATGCTCGACGCTCTCCGCCTGACTGGATCGGTCATGCGCTCGCAGAAGATATCTTGAGACACAAATGCCCTTGTTTACGCACGAGCGCGGCGGCAGGATGGTGCCGTCGCGCATGCGCGTGCTCCTTTGCGGTATGAGGCGGCGCAGTGACGAGGTGATCGCTGCTTCCGCCTCCTCCCTCTTCTTTATGCACCTGCTCGCCCCGGCTTACGTCTTTTCGGGCCGCTACGGCGGCGATGCGGCGTGCGCTATCGTACGCTTCACCGGAACTACACAGACCCTTCCGTTCATGGCCTTTTCTCTCTCCCTCTCTTTCCCCTTCGCCCCTTCTCGTCAATGTTACGCGAACGTGCCTCTACGCCGTGCTGCTGACGGTCATCTCCGCGCGCCCCCCATACCACCACGAACGGACTGAGCGTGTGCGCCCCTGCATTGTCTCTCGACGGCGGCGATAGAGCACCTCTTCTTCTCGCTCTTTCCCGCTTCCTCCCTCGCTCACGCGTGCCACCCGCATACGCGCTCACCCCTTCCTCTCCCACGCTTGCATCCTTCGCTCACCACACCATCAGCCCAGTCGCCGACGCACCTCGCGCTCCCCCGCATGCGTGCCTGCGAATTGCTCACTCCAAATCACTCCGCCTGAGCGCGTTCGCATTCTCCGTTTCCATCAGCGATTTCCGTTTCTTTCGTTTTCTTTTCCCGTTTTCGCTGTCCCCACGGCGATTGCGCAACTGCCATAGCACCGCAGCGCGAAGGTGCATCACTCGCACGGCTCCCCCACTCTCACTCTCACACTCTCTCTCGCCCTCTTCCATCGGCAAGCGCCATCCTCTATCACACCCGCTCGTTCAGTCGTCTCGGAGTCCGAGTGCGCACAGCGACAGATTCCGAGTTGCTTTGGCGCCTCCCTCAGTTTGCTTCCCGAGCGCCTTCGCGCAGCATTCCTTTAACACCGGTGCCGCCCATTTCATTGCCCCTCCTCCTGCACCGCCCAGCTCAGCGATGCTGCGTAAGGTTGCCCCCCGCCCGTACAAGACGATGGTGCGCCGCATGGCCGCCACGGATGCTGCTGTGGGGCCGCGTTCGAACAAAGCTGTTCTTCAGCTTGTCCGCTTCGACCCCGAGACGAACTCGTCGCGCGTGGAGAGCTATGAGTACGATAAGCACCACGAATACATGGTGCTCGACCTGCTGATCGCGGTGAAGGCCCACCAAGACCCCACCCTCGCCTTCCGTAGCTCCTGCTGCGAGGGTGTGTGCGGTAGCTGCGCCATGAACATCAACGGCATCAACTCGCTCGCCTGCATCACATTCGCCCAGAACCTCACGACGGTGGCCCCGCTGCCGAACTTTCCAGTGATTAAGGATTTCGTGGTGGATCTGCGACACTTCTTTCAACAGTACGCGTACATTCGCCCGTTTGTGCGCAATGCCAACCTGCACCGCAGTCAGGTGGATAGCATTGTGGAGCGCTACAACAGCGTCGCCCGCGTTCTGAGCGGCGTGAGTCCCTCTGAAGGACACGCCATGGAAAAGGCTCAGGAGGAGCTGGCCGCGATGCACAAGAATGAAACCACCCTGGCGGCACTGCTACGCATCGCCGACGCAGCGGTGGACGCCGGAAACGTCACGCAAACGCTTTCTGTGCTGGAGAAGGTGGAGCAGCACGGCGTCGTGCTCGATGAGACGAAGGTGCGGGAGCTGATCAAGCGCGCCCTCAAAAACTTCGCTGTTAAGTCAGCGTGAGGAGTGCATTAGACGAGGGGCGACACAAGAAGAGCAGCGTCCTGACGCGGGCAGCGGCCGCAAACATCAGTTTCAGTAAGGGGGCCGCCGCACCCGTTTCGTTACCGAGCTGAGCACTCCGGAGCCCTTTCGCACCACCGCACGGCGAAGGGTGCGTGGGCGCGTGTCAAGGGGGAATGACGCGCGTACCTCTTCTCCATCTCCTTATCACTACCCTTCAGAATACCCCTAATGATGGCGGAGAGGGGAGGAAGGGGCCACGCCTCTTGGCGTGTGTCTATCTCTATGCGTGTGTGTGTGGGGGAAGGTAGGCAGCCCCTCCCCTCCCTCGACCTGGTGCCGGTGCCGCCCCGCCCCTGGTGTCGCCGGGGCCCAGCGCGCGCGACGCACGGCGCTGCGAGCGATTGCACCGCCGCGGATGTCGGGGGCGAGGCCCTGGCCGCCGTTTCGGCGGAGGGACCTGCAGCTGAGCCCAGGCTTGCAGGGTGCGCGTAGCGGGCACGGTGTCCTCGCGCCACTCGGGCGTATGCGGCTCGGCGCCGGCTTGGTGGTGTAGGGGAGGGCCTGAGCTCCCCACTCCCATGGCGGTGGATGCGCGACGCGGCGACCGGGATGACGGGCGCAGCTGTGGTGGCGGGGTGGGACTCGAGCAGCGCTTGCGTCGTGTGCGGTACAGCAGAGAGGCGCCGCTCTGCTGTGGAGTAGCGACGTGATCCTCGTCCGCCGGCTCTCCTCAGCTGAGAGCGCTCTTCTTCCCTTCTCTGTCGGAATAGCGGATGGCGAGTCGTCGACGGTGATCACGGCGGTTGCCACCGCGTTGGAGAATGTGCGTGGGAGATGGCTTGCGAGCTCCTTTCTCGCGAGTGAACGTTTATGTGGGCAGCAACGCGCCGCTTACTCTTCCGTTAGACATTCTGGAGTGGAGCTGCGGCTGCGCTGCGTACGCCGCCTTCTTGAGCGTCATGTTCGTGTCTCCAGTCTTTGCGTACCGTTGCTGTTTGCGTCTTTCTCTGCCTGTCCGTCCGTCAGGGATGTGAGCAGCCGTCGTTGGGGTCTGCGCCTGTGCGCTTCGGAGTGGCTCTGCGGGGATAGCGCCACACATTGTCAGGGAGGCACCCGGCAGCGCGCCAATTCTCATCTCCTTCGGCTTGTTTGGCATCGCCTTTATCAAAGACGCTCACATATGCGGACGGAATCGTCCCGCGAAACGAAGGCGAGGAAGGCGTAGAAGTGCGGGGGTCGCGGGGGGGGTAGACGACGGCGGCGGCGAGGGCACCGAGGAGTCACCTGCTGACGCATCCGTGAAGTCAGAGGCGCTCTTAGGCTCCTCTGGCAGCGAGACACTGAAAATGGAGCGGCAAGTTATAACTACCCTCGCCTGCACCTGCCTGCCCCCCCCTTCTCCATGCCCACTCGACCTTTGGGTGGGCGTTCCTAATCCGTTGGAGGGGGACTGATGTGCGCTCGGGCCTGCAGCACTCTCTTGAGGGCGCCGCGGGTGGATTTCCTATTGGGCGTGGCACGCAGCAGGCCACTCAGGTCCTTCGCTGGATGGCAGATGGCGACCCGCGTAACCTGCTTCACGTACCGTCTGTTCCCCTCACTCTCCGCATATGTGCATCGCCAGCTGTCTGTGTGTGTGTGCAGGTTGCCCCGTGCTCAGCCCTCCGGCGTCGCGCTCGCAATTACATCCCTTCCTATCTCTCTCTCCCTTTCTTGACACTTGTGTCGTCGCCTTGGTTTCTTGTGCGTGCTGCGGTCACCGACCCTCCCCCCCCCACACTCTTGCACGCTGTGCTTCGGTACGGGGGAGGGGGCGCTGAGCTCCGTCGGTCCAAGCTGGTATCACCTCTCCTGTATCGTACGGACGCATCCGTTTATGCGCGTGCACCGGCAGTGCGAGAGCGAATCACCTTCTTTCCTCCCTCCGCGCCTCCCTCTTTTCGCACACACGCACACACACACACACCTCTCCCCTTCTCCATCCACCGCGAAAACCGCCGCACGGCCTTGCAGGGTGCGGCGTTGCTGCAGCTTCCTGCTGCTCTCTCCCCCGTTTTTCCTCTGCTTTAGGTGGCTGGCCGCTTTGGAAGCGTCACCTTTGTTTCACCTGAGTTTTTTTCTGTCTTGGCCGCTGCTGTTGCTGTTGCTGCCACGCAGTTGCAGATTAGGTGAGTTTCTTTCGCCATGTGCGAGGGTAACATGCACACGGTGAGGCCTCGCACCTGGTGCGGGTGGTGCGCGCTGTCGTGCGGTTACATCCCGTGTGTGATCGCGATGGCACTCATCGCGGCCAACATCCTGCCATATCACCTGTGCTTCCTGCGAATGCTTCATTCCGCGTGTCGAGCGGGCAACGCATCCTTCGCGTACTATTACTACTGCGTAGTGGTGATGGTGCTCGCGGAGGTCATGGTGTACGGCAACCTCCTGCTCGCCATCTTCACGTGCCCCGGCTTCGTGCCGCATGAGCCGTGGGCGGAGGCTCCCGTGTTCCAGGGCCGAGCTGTCAGCTACAACCCCTATGAGGTGTTCGAGCTGGACCGTCTCGGTAGGCTTCGCTACTGCAGCCTTTGCAAGCAGTTCAAGCCGGACCAGGCTCATCACTGCAACATATGTCACTGCTGTGTCTACCGCATGGATCACCACTGCCCGTGGATCAACAACTGTGTCGGCCGTGGGAACAGCAAATTTTTTTTGCTGTTCGTCGGCTACATCCCTGTCGGTGCCTTCCACATTGTGCTGACGTCGCTCTTTAGTTGCGTCTTTCACTTCCCAAGCTTCTTTAGCAAGGCGTTGCTGGAGGACAACGCCTTGGTGAATATCGTCATCATCTTGTCCATCATCTTCTCCTCAATCATGGGCCTCTGCTTCCTTGCCTTTGCGCTGCACTTCGTGTGCATGGCGTACCGCGGCCAGACTTCTGTGTCGCGTATGATAGCCTCCAAGAAGCAGCCCGAAGAGCTGGAGCAGCTTCGCAAGCGCCAAGCTGAGGACCGCTCGTTTTACATGTTCGACCTCTTCGGCGCCGATCAGCAGTGGTACCGAATGATTCTTCCCTTCAAGCCGGACCACGACTTCCGTCGTGCGCCACACGGCTACGCGCGTCGCTTCGGTGGCTCCTCAGGCGACTACCTCGTGAGCCTGGTCTAGGCGATGAGTAGGGCTCGTGCCCAGAGGCGTGTGACTGTCGCGCTTGCGTGTGTGTATGTCACGCGTTTATACCTGTTTAGCCGCTGTTGGCACTTCGGCGCAGAGGCTTATGGGGCTGCCGGGCCACGTGCACGCTTCTTGATTCCTCTTGCGTAGCTTCAGGATGGTCGCGCTTCACCACCGCTGCCGCCCTTTTGTGTTGTAAAGGGCAGCGATCTTTTCCTCGTGTTGGAGGCGTCAGGCCTCTCCGTGCAGCGCGATTCCTCCTCACTTGCTCTTGCACGTCGCTCTTCTGCCCTCGCCCCTTTCCCCCCTTCTCACGTGGTCATGAGCGCTCCCTTCTTCGGTTTGGGCGCCTCGCGTGTGCGCGCTGCGCCGTTGTGCTGACTCTGCTGCCCACGCTGTGCACCGTTCATCTCAGCGCCGGTGCTTCCTTGCTGCGTTGGCGGTTTCTCCTCCACCCGCTCCAAGGGCGAAACGCAGGACGGTGAAGGTTGAGGGTGGGGCGAAGCTCAGCGTGCACCTGCATGCACATGCTGGCGTTGACGACGTGGCGAGCGGGGGGAGTGGAGGAGGGGAACCCAGAGCGGGCACTCGCCTATGGACCTGTTATGTGAGCGCGCTTGACGCCGCATGTGCTTTAGATGACGACGCAAGGGGCAGCAGAAGAAAACGGTGCCAGCACCTCATCAGAAAATGGGCCAGAGGTGCAGTTCTCCGAGCATGTGTGCGAGTGTAGCCTGAATAGGGCTACGACTCGCACCTCCAGGACGACATGGTAGATGGGCAACATCCATCACTATACGTGACCTCATTGGACGCCTCTCTTGATGTTCATGACAACCGCCTCTCTGCTCCCACCACCACCACCACCTCCCCTCGCTCTCTCTCTTTGCGCTTGACCCTTCCTCATGTCTCTCCCTTTGGCACTGCTGTCGCTCGCGAAGCGTGGACGACACGCGTATATTCCTGCGTTTACTTCCACTCCTCCTCAAGTTCGGGCTGTGGCAGGCCTCCCCCCGTTCCTCACTCTCCTCTCTGCATCGGCGGCATCGGCTCTGCCCCTCCTCCCTTTTCCGCTGCGGGCAACTCAGTGAGGGGTCAGCGACGCACCAGTGAGCTACATGAGCGATAATCACTACCAGCAGCAGCGCCGCTACAAGGACGGCGACGATGATGCCATCGCCGCGGATTGCCGCTGCTTGAACGTTGTCGCGCACCCTGAACCAACAAAGGGGTGCCATGAGAGGTGCATGATGTGCTGCGGCTACTGCACCCCCACCGTTATTGCACTTCTCATCGTGGCGCTCGCGGTTGCGAGTGATGTCTACAGCTTTCTCCTCATCGCTCGCAACTCGCGCGACGCGTGGCGCATCGTGGTGTGCGTTGTGGTGCTCCTCTTGACAACGTCCATGTGCCTGTTGGTGCTGTGGTCTTTCTATGCCATCGTCTTCAGCTCTCCCGGCTTTGTGCCGCAGGACCCGTGGGCGTATCCGCCGTTGTACGCCGGTCCTTCAGCCGACTCGAGCAGCGGGGGCGAGCGCGTCTTTGTGCAATCGTCTCATGACAGCACCGTGCGTCAGCCACTGCTTTCGCAGCAGCAACAGCAGCAACATCAGGGCGTCGTACTGCTGCGTCAGCCAGGCTCACCCGGCTTGCTGGTGGGGCAGTCTCCCAGAGCACCGAGCCTCAACCAAGCGCCAACGGCCAACCACGTGCTCGTAACCGTCGCTGCAGGAGGCTCCGCCTTCCGCAACCCACTGCATCTCGGCCCCCAAGCGACCTCGCCAGGAAGTGCTTCCGTTTCTGAGGCCAATGGTCGCCCATACGCCGCGCCAATTCATGCAGATGAGAACGGTGCATCTCACCTAGGCGACAGCAGAGATGCAGACACTATCCGCGTGACTGAAATCTCAAATTCACAGTGCCACAGCCCTTATCCACCGCCGTCAGAGCACGAGCTGCGCATCGGACCGACGTTTGAGTCGATGGTGGCCGTCACGCCATCAGCGGGGCAGGAGCAGCACCACCTCAGTTCGCCAACGTGGCCAAACAAGTACACAGTGACAACGCTGGGCCGGGACGGGTGCCTGCGCTTCTGCGATGTGTGCCACGTGTACAAGCCAGACGGCGCCCACCATTGCCGTACCTGCCGCCGATGCGTGTATAACTTTGACCACCACTGCCCCTTCTTAAACAACTGCGTCGGCCGCAACAACTATAAGCTGTTCATTGTGTTTCTCCTCTACAGCGGCATTGGGGCGGTGCTGGATGCGGGTCTCATGGCCGTGCTCATCTTTGCCGTTGACCGGGACCCCATCATGAAGAAGGCGGGCTGGGCCGTCATCCCCGGGCTCGATTTGATTTTAGGGTTCTCACTGCTGCTCTTCTACGCACAACACCGCGTTCTCCTGTCGAAGGGGCAGAGCACTCTGGAGAGCCTCACGAGTGGCGGCGGTGACGGCCTTGAAGCGTTCTGCGACAGCTGCAGGCGGCCCCGGCTCACCCCGGAGCAGAAGGTGGAGAACAAGCGGAGACTGAAGGAAAAGGTTCAGCGGCACAAGCGTACGCTTCTCGGGAAGGAGTCCTCCGTGCTGCGGATGTACCTGCCGCTTCCCGTGCGCACGGACAACACCGCAGATGAAACGGTGCCTATGAGCGTCTAATGCCGCGGTGCGGTGGGGGGGCAGCCGTAATCCTCGGTGACTTAATTGCTACGCTGCCGCTGCTGTCGAACGCTCATCTCTCGTTTTGCTCCCGCAGCTTCATTTTTAAGCTCTCGGCATGTATTCAAACTCGCATATACGGTGTCATGTTGCGACGTACTACAACTGCTTCTGCTGTCGCTTGCTTGATGTGGGTACGCGTGTCGGTCTGTGCGCGTGCTTTGGAGGGCTCTTCTCTCTCACGCACCGACACCTCCACCCTCCCCTCCCTCTAAGCGTTGCTTCGTTGCGATATGCTATTCATCAACTTAGAGCAGCTGAGCGTCCGAGTGAAGTGTGTGGACTGGCGCGGAGGTCAGCTGACTGATTTTTCATCGGCTCATGAAGCGCTCCTTTCTCCTCCTTTCGTTCAGCTGAAATTGACTGCATTGCTTAAGCGCACGCGCCTCACTGCCCTCGTGTCGCTTCAGACTCGAGAGCGAACAACCGCAGCTGCTCTGCGCAGCGGTTCGTCCTCGCGGCGACTGCTGCTGGAGGCGCGCGTTTTTGTTCTTTGAGTTAACGTGTCCACTCCACCTCAAACAACTCGACAACTGCTGCGCAAAGGCCCACCTGCTCCCCCTGTGCTGCCCTGCGGCTGAGCACTGGCTGTCCGGGATGAGCTCTCCTCCCGCCGAGCCGGGCCATGCGTCTGGCCGGGAGCTCTTCCTACCCCTCTTCAGGCGCATGCCGGCCGACGTCGGGAGAGCGGGGGGGAGAGACGCCGTCCCGCCTCAGGTGAGGGCCCTCGGAGACCCTGCACGCTGCCTGCGTGCCGCCCTTCTCCTTGTGCTGCCTCCAGCACCGGCGTACCATAATGGGGTGTGGAGACTCGTCTCACTGGGGCCTGGGCGACTCGGCGCATGCTCGTTACGCCTCCGGGACTGGGGCTCCAGCAGCCCCATCCGATGCGATGGAGGGGATGCCCCAGATGTCGCAGACGCACACGTCGGCGTTGGTTTGGTATGGACGTCTTCGCGCCTGCTCTGGCGATCGCTGTCACCGCCTCTTCTCACACCCCCGCATGTCCTCTCTGGATGCAGCACACCAGGCGCGCGCGTGCGGTGCTCCCATCTCTCGCAGCCTCGCGCCTCCTGCAGAGCGGCGCCGCTGCCCGAGGAGGGACGCTCGCCTACTTCGCCCTCCCTTTCCGCCGATCTCGTGGGGGGCAGGGGAGGCGGTGGAGCGGGACCGAGTCGGCCGGGCGCGCCCGCGTGTGCCTTGGCAGGGCGGGGAGGCTGGCATGCGTCTGTGGCGGCTGGGAAACTCCGGTCTTTCCTCAACCCGCGCGCCTCCTAGAGCGGCTGTGGGTGCTGTAACTTTGCTTGAATCGTCGGCACGGGCGTGATCGTCACTGAGCGCCTCTTGGGCACCTCGCCAGGGTGGCCTTGTTTGTTACCAATCAGGTACCTTCAGGCGCACTGGAGGCAAGAGCATCTGTGAGCTTCTCGGCTACCCCCTTTTTAAACACGGGCGGAGTAGTGGCGCCTCGAAGCGAAGACGCGCGAAGGGAGCCCGCTGGCGTCCGGCGGCGGACACTCACGCGCTGACAGAAAACAGTTCTTTGCGTGCGGTTGAGTTTCCTCGTCGGGTAAGATCAGCTCACCATTCTGCCCTGGTCATCATCGCTGACACGCGGGTTTTTGGGATGCGGGTCCCTAATATCCACGTGGGCCCACGAGTGCAGTCGTGGCGCGGGCTGTGGGTCATGCTCGCTGCGTACCGACTGCCGCTACTCATCTTGACCTTCGCTACGGCCCTCAGTGGGGGCTACAACATATTCTTCGGTCGGCTACTTCGTGTGGGGAAGGAGGTGGACGCGGCCAACTCATTCGCCTCAGGGGCCTCGAGTGAGCTGCAGACCCCGCGGTATATTTTTCGCTACACCACTACGCGCGCCTTTGCCGTTTGTGCTCTCATCGTTGGGAATACTCTGTGTGTCCTGATGTACTGGTGTCTCGTACGCGTCATCTTCACCGGTGCCGGGTACGTGCCAGCAGAGCCGTGGCGACACGCACCCCGGTTTGATGCTGAACGACGGCACCAGCTGCAGATGACATGGTCGGCACAGCAACGCTGGATCCAAGAGCAAAGTTTCGCTGTCCAGCAGCGGGCCGCGCAAGCTCTTCGGGAGCAGCAGGAGTGGTGGGCTGACCGTATGCGCATGCTGCAGCAGCAGCGACCGCACCTGCATACCTCACCAGCCCCTGGGCCCGTGACCCCCCTTGGGCCTCCATCAACGTCCGCCGTAACCCGAGGGCGGATGCCGGCTGTCAGCACGGGCAGCATCTTGGTAGGTGCACCAACGCTGCCGCAACCCTTCTCTGTGGAGCTGGCGACAATAGGTAGTCATGCAGCCTCGCTTACACCAGCCCTCACTGCCACTGTCGCTGCCACAACGACTGCCGTGTCGCTTTCAGCGGGTGCCGCAGACGTTGCAGCTAGCCCTTCCAGTGCAGAAGTCCGCGCCACCGAATCCGCAACACCGCAAGAGAAGAGCTTCACCGTCAGCGGCGCACAGTTTTCTCCTTCATTCCCCTCAGCGGCAGCAGTGGCTGCCGTGTCCCGAAGTGAGGCTTCCACTCCCGTCTCTTCCTCATACAGCTCTCCAACCTCTTCAGCATCAGCGTCCGGAACTTCGACGCTGAGTGTGCCTCTTCGAGGCTCCGCTGGGGCTCCTGTGACTCGCGGAGTTCAGAGCAGTGGCGAAGCGCCTTCTTCGGCGCGGTCCTTTCATCCTCGGCCGTGCACGCCAGCCGCGTCTGTCGAACCCGCCGCTAACCCGCACCTGGTGCTCGAGTATGAGGCTGACGGGTCCCTTCGGTTCTGTGGTGTCTGTCGTCAGTACAAACCTGACGCCAGCCACCACTGCCGCGCGTGCCAGCGCTGCGTCTTCGACATGGATCACCACTGCCTCTTCCTGAACAACTGCATCGGTAGGCACAACTACAAGTACTTTTTCCTGTGCAGCTTCTACTCGACGATGTGTGCGGCGGTGAACTCGACGCTCCTCCTTACAGCGTACCTGTGCAGTCCCGTGTGCAGGGACTGGGGCCTGGGCTGGTGGTGGCTGCCTGCTGGCATGTGGACTGTCGGCGCGTGCGTCGCCTATCTGTGGATACAGCATGTTTTTCTTCTTCTTCGGGGCGTGAGCACGCTCGAACGTATGGCCGAAGCTTCTGCAGAGCGCTTCCTCATCAGCGTGAGCGGCTCGCAACACCGTCGTGTTGTTACGTCGGGAGGCTGCCGCAATGACTGCCGAATGGCTATGGGCGAGTTCGTGTGCGCTATTGAGGCGCTCGCTAAACGCCTCGTCGAGTCGTTCGGGCGCCACGGAAAGCTCTGCCAGCGCCGTAAGGCTGCCTCTTGCTCTCTCACCAGCGACGGTGGGGGTGATGGGGATGCGGGTGCGCCGTCCGCCCTCTTCAGCCGGGCGAACCGACGTGCGCAGCGCATCGCATTGCTGTTTGGGCGTCCGCCCCTTTTTCTTTACCACCTACTGCCCCTCGCGCCTCGAGGTGAGTATCTGCTACCACTGCTGAAGTCCGGCGAAGAAGAGGTGTAGTGCCAGGGTGAGATGCGGACCCACTTTGCCGAACCGTCAGGCGGCACTGCCCAGCTGCGCATACATGACTGGCCGTGCCTTGCTTTCGTCTTCACTACCCTTCAGAATACCCCTAATGATGGCGGAGAGGGGAGGAAGGGGCCACGCCTCTTGGCGTGTGTCTATCTCTATGCGTGTGTGTGTGGGGGAAGGTAGGCAGCCCCTCCCCTCCCTCGACCTGGTGCCGGTGCTGCCCCGCCCCTGGTGTCGCCGGGGCCCAGCGCGCGCGACGCACGGCGCTGCGAGCGATTGCACCGCCGCGGATGTCGGGGGCGAGGCCCTGGCCGCCGTTTCGGCGGAGGGACCTGCAGCTGAGCCCAGGCTTGCAGGGTGCGCGTAGCGGGCACGGTGTCCTCGCGCCACTCGGGCGTATGCGGCTCGGCGCCGGCTTGGTGGTGTAGGGGAGGGCCTGAGCTCCCCACTCCCATGGCGGTGGATGCGCGACGCGGCGACCGGGATGACGGGCGCAGCTGTGGTGGCGGGGTGGGACTCGAGCAGCGCTTGCGTCGTGTGCGGTACAGCAGAGAGGCGCCGCTCTGCTGTGGAGTAGCGACGTGGCTCCTCCTCCCCGAAAGCCTTCGATGCTGCTGCTGCCTTCGTTCAATGTCTGGGCCGCCACGCCCTTTTTCTCGGTCCCCCTCCTCCGGCTTCTCTGGAGAGTGCGGCCTCGTCGCTGAATCGCTGCTGCTGTTGCTCCGCGGCTCAGCGCTGAGTATGTCACCCCGGGCGCCGGTGGCTGCACTGCCTTGCTCGCCTCCGTCACGGAAGGCTCTCTTGCTTTCCTCTCTCCCCTCACTGCGCCGCGTCTCTTGTTTGCTGAGCCCCTTTTCCGTCTGCATACAGCCTGGGCTTGGGACCCCCCGGCGCGTTTCCTGGCCCTCGGCTGGTCCATTGGGACTGCCGCTGCCCTGCCGCCCGACGCGGCTCGAGCGTCGCACGCGTATTGCCTGCTGCACCACTTTCCGGCTACCCCCTCTCTCTCTTTCTCTTTCTGTTCCTCGCCGAGTACCGCATAGCTGCCGAAGACGGGCGTACCGCTGCTCGCTCAGGTATTCACGTATACGCAACACATGCACGCAGCGTCATAACGTCGTGACGCACAGTTATTCGAGCGTTTCCTCTCTTCTCGATTGCCCTCTTCGCTCTGTCGCTTCTCTGTTCTTCCGCAGAACACCTCAGTGACGCGCCTACCAGCCGGGAGACTGCCGCCGTTTCGCTGCGTGACGTATAAAGGCGGCGTGGGCGACTCGAACGCACCGGGGGTAGTGATGCTCTGCCGCGCGCGCTTTCTCCGCTGTCTGTAGTCTCACTTCGGTTCCCCATTCGTCGCACGATTTGTGTACCCGCGCGCGTACGCTCCTGAGCACTCCCACGCCTCGCGCTGCCCACCCGTCACAGGCCACCTTCACACCTGTGCAAGGGCGAGTTCGTCAGCCTAGCAGGAAGGCTGGCCTACCCGGCATCATGCGAATCACCGCTGCTGCAGCTGCTGTCTCGGAGGAGGGCACCAACGTCGCGGACACTACTGCCGCTACGGAGAACCGCCTTCCCTTCATTTTGTCCCCGCCTCGCGCCTGTGATCATGTCTCCCCAGCGCCCATGGCGCGGTCGCTGCCGGCTGCCGCACGTCCTGCGCCAGCTGAGACGATGCGGGCGACTCGCAACAGACACGCGAGCAGCAAGCGCCCCCTCGCCCCCATGCGCGGTGAGTCTGGCCAGGGCATAGGGGCGAAGCCAGCAAGTGCACCAGCCGTGCTTGGCACAGACTCACTGCCCGCGGGGGCGGCTACGGCGGCTGCGCCACAT
>NC_090158.1:692500-770776 GCF_017916325.1 Leishmania martiniquensis
AACGCACTGCGGCGAGGCGGTGCTTTACTCATGTCTGTATGCCTCTCCCTTCCTCGCTTTCTCCTCCTCCTTCCGCGTGTACATATATATATATACATTGTGTGTGTGTGCTAGATGTATATCACCCATTTTCCTACTGACCGTGTTGACGGCTGCTTTGCCCCCCCCCCCCATCCTCTCCATCTTCTCTCTCTGGGTGCGCCTTTATTTGATCTTGAGACGGTGAAATGTTGTGAGGGCGGCGCGCGTGCTGAAGTCCGTTTGTCGCCGCCGCAACTGACTCGCTCGCTCCATTGCCCCTCTGCGCGCACCACTTCGCTGACGCCGCACTCTCTCCGCCATTGAGACATATGTTGACATCTCTGTGTCGCACCGCTGCTGTTGTGCCCGTGGAGCGACAGAGGTGGTCTGGGGGGGAGCGGAAAACTGTAGAGGCCGGCGCAAGCCGCAGGAGGCGGTGTGTGAGGTCTGGCCAAGTGGAGCGTAGCAGGAGAGGGAAGAGAGGCGATAGGGGCTGAAGTAAGGGCGGCAAACTGGCGAGTGGCACATCTACTGCCCCTCCCCGACCTCCATTATTGCACCGTCTACCCCCGCACCCCCCCTCCTCCTCCACCACCGGCACACATATACGGCCTCGTCTTTTATTTCCTTCCCTCTCTACTCACTGCGAGCTCACCCCTTTGGGGGGAAGCGGGCCGGCTGCCGCACTCTTTTACCCCCCCTTTCCCTTGGGTGTTGGTGCCTTCCGCCATCCCACATATGCTTCCACGTGGCGGATGAGCTAACGCCATACTAATTTACCCCTCCCTCCCTCCCTCCCCCCTCTTTCCCCTCCGAGCGGCTTCCTTAAGCGCGAACGGCGGCACGTGTGTACCTTCTCCATTTTTCCCTGCCAAGAAGCACAAGCAGAGCAGCATCAGTCAGTGATGGGGCTGCAAAGGCCCTTTAGCGACAGAGGTTGTGGGGGGCCCTCAATAGTAGTGGGTGCGATAGGGATATGGTGCGGGTGGGAGGAGGGCGGGTCAGCGCAAGCTTGTGTGCGTGTGTATCTGTTCTTGCGCATCTGCGGATCATGTAAGAACGGCCTAGACGTCCGCACACCCACTCGTCCGCTCACTCACTGTGAGGCCGCCCCTAGTCCCAGCTCTCCCCCTCCCTTTGCTTACTTGTCAGCGGAGATTGTATCTCCCCGTTGCACTTGTGTGGCGTGAGCGACGCACGTTGGCGGCCTCCTCCTTCCTCACCTGATGTGCATTGGGCTCATGCGCCGCAGATACCGCTGCCGCGGAAGGCTGAGCGTCTGTTTTCTGCCCAACTCCCCCCACCCCCATTCTCTCTCCCCTTCTCTTTCGACCCCATGGCGTCGCCTCACACCACTCCTCTCGCACTCCCCACCCGATGATGCGGCTATGACTGCCTTGACCAAGTCACACGCATACGGCGGACGAAGTCACTAAAGAGCACTAAAGTCTGACATTGCAGCGGGCGACACTTTGTGAGCCCTTGCCCACTCACCCCGCGACCGACACGTACCCCTGAGCAGCAGGCTACCGCTGTTTGTCCGAGCATCGACGTTCTCCTTCCCTACACGCAGAATGGCGTCGGCAGCCTACTACAAGAAGAAGCAGGCGCAGCAGCATCTCGCGATCAGCGAGGTGCAAGCCATCACAGAAGCGCTGGTCGCAACGGTGGCCCAGTCCCGCCCTCGAAGCCCCCTGCGTGCTTTGCTTCACGCGCTGGACCGCATGGAGGGCGAGGAGTCGGGAGACGGGTCTGCGGCCGCTGCCGCTGCGGCGCCTCTTGTCACGCCGCTCTTCGTCCTTCTTACGGGCCCACCTGGCTGCGGTAAGTCGGTGCAGGCCTCCCATCTCGCCGCCTCTCTGGGCGGGGTTCACTGCTCCGTGCCGTCCTTGGCGCGAGACGCAGTAAACGGCGGTCGGCTGCCCGGTGCGAAAGACGCGTACGTACCCCCCTCTCTCCAAGCCGAGGTTCGGGCCGCAAGGGAGTCGCCCGCGCAGTCGATGCCGTCACTGCCGCCGGCGTCGGCCTCTCCCGGCTCGCTGCCACCCGATCTCGCGGCGCGGCTCATTGTGAATCGCATGCAGTACGAGACCGGCCAGCGCCGATCTGCTGCGGACGCTGCTGTGGCGGCAGGGGTGCAGCGCCCCCCGTCGACTGTGTTCTTTGTACTAGACGGCTACCCATCCACCATTGCCGAGGCGCTGGCGCTGGAGGCCGCGGCAGGGCAAGATATTTCTGTGGTGGTTTCTCTACGCTGCTCCGCCCAATGTCTGGAGGCGCGCCGCCGCTCTCCCGTCGATCCTGCTCGCCTTGCGTCCCTTAGCGTTTTTGAAGAGTACTGGAGCGCGCAGCAGAAGCTGAAGTTTGTGGATGGCTCGCAGAGCATCCCTGCTGTCACGCGGCAGGCGCTGGCCATTCTGCAAGAGGCGTAGAGGGACATGCCTGGAGAGAGCGCGTGCACGCCGTCTTGCTCCTTCCCTTTCACTCTCTTCCAACTCCACTCGACGGCTGCAGCTTCCCCTCTCCCTCGCTGCCGTCTCATCATGAGGCGTCTGTGAGACTCTCGCCCCCTCTCTCTCTATCACTTGTGCTTGTTGTGGCCACTGCTGCAGAAGCCACCGCGAATCCTCTTCTTACTCGCTTACGATGCCCTGCCGCCTCTATTGCTTCCGTAGCCCCCCCCTCTCCCCATTCCCCCCTCTCCTGCGCGCCCAGCGAAGGCAGACCAACTTTGTTGATCTCGGCTCTTTCACCCTGTCAATGCTTGGAAAGAGCATCTGTCTTCGCTACTCGATGTATACGGCACGAACGAGCTCCACCCCACACCCCGCAGGCAGGCAGACAGGTCTAAGCGTCGGCCAGCGCTAGTCTGCTTCATCGCTTCCTTTCTCGCTCAGATCGCACTGCTTTATACACTCACGACAGTGCGGTTGCGGTGGTGTTGGTACTAGGCTCGCGGCATCAGTGGCCGATGATGCAGCCAGCGCTGCCTCACTTGCCGAGTCACGCCTTTGCGTAGTGTAACTATCGCCGACGCACGCTGGCACAGACCAGCGTGTGTGGTGATGTGGCAGCGAGCACCGGCGATGGCTCTCTGCCTGATGTGTGGTGTGATGCGGTGAGGTGCCTCACAGTGAATCAAAGAAAGCCGAAGGGATTTGATCAGCGAAGCGGGCGAACGGCATCGTTTGCCCGCAGAGAAGGAAGAAAAGGGGCGGGGGGGCCACTTGCCTGTGAGGGGGGCTTCGGCCAGCCATGACGAGCGGCGCTCGTTGCTCCATGCGGCAAGGCGCCTACGCACACGACTGCTGCTCCGACGCCCCTTCTCTATCCTCTCCTGTCGCTTGCCGAGGTGAGGCTGGGCAGCACCGCGTTCTCTTGGGAGCGATTGCGCGTTTTGGGTTCAAGCACCTTGTCGTCGGCTCGACTGAATGCGTGCTTGTATGCCCCTTACAGCGGTGCCGCATGACCGAGTACCTCTCGCAGCGGCCACGTTGGCGGGGTCGAGCAACTTTGAGTCGCGAAGTCTATCGCGTGCCCACAGCTCATTCTTTCACCAGTCGCACCGTCCCTTTCCGCTCTCGCGCCTCTCCGTTTCTGTCTCTCTGTCTCCCTCCCACGCGTGTGTCCTCGCCACTCCGCGAGCGTGCCCGTGGCTTTGGTGATTCTGCGCTATCGCTGCATCGTTTGCTGGCAACGAATCCTTCACCAATAACTGACCCTCCCCCCACCGTCGCGCTGATCTGTCCGCTTCTTTCCTTCGCTCACTCACGAAGGGCATGGCGGACCTCCCTTTTCAGTGGGACGATGGCAACTACATCTCCCCCTTTGTGGCCGCCAGCGAGGCGGACATGGAGGCTTTTGCGGAATGGCTCACTGCACGTTACCTGAGCCCGATCGTGGCGCACTCCACCGCTTCTCCTCACGGCAGCGAGGAGCAGCGCTGCGGCGCTTCTCAGCCGCATACACTGATGCTTACAGACCTCGGCTGTGGCGACGCGACGGCGGCGCTTTCTTTGGCGAAGCACCTCCGCAGAGGCTGGTGCGACTTGTGTGGCAGCACTGGCAGTGCTCCATTGTCGAGCGGCGCGGCCTCTTTGCATGTCGTTCTGACCGGCGTTGATCTCGACGACGCGCTGCTGGACGCTGCAGCAGCAAACGCATCCGTATTCGCTGTCTCAGTCGCCTCACCGTCGTCATCGCCGGTGTCGGTGGAGGCGCATCTCCTTTCTCAAGACCTCCACACACTCGACTTGGATGCGCACTTCCCCCGCTGCGCGCAGGGAGGCGCCGCTTCTCTTGCCTCCCCGACCCGGCCTCCAAACGTGCTGTACATGTACCTCCTGCCCGACGCACTCGCCTTGCTGCGGGAGAGGCTGGAAGCTATCATGGAGCGCGGCTGGCTGGTGGCGTCGAACCGCTGGCCGATCCCAGGGCTGGACGCCTTTCTGCGGGATCGCGCCGGAAACGTGCACATCTATCTTCACGTAGCGCCGTAACTTTAAAGACTGATGTGCGCCCCTACGCATGTGCGCTCGTGCAGGTGCGTTGGCGCTACTTCGTCCAAGTCTGTGTCGACGCCTTCGAGGCGCATCGTCGACTGCGCGATTCCCTGCGGGTTGGCTGGCACACTGCGCAGTTCCTTCCCCTATTCCCCTCTCCTCTTGGCAGGCGGCAGTGCCCGTCGCCATAGGCGATGCTGCTGCTGCTGCTTCTAATGAACGGTCCAGTCCTGGAGCCAAACACCGCCATGAGGACGAAGCGCCGTCAGCGCCTCTCTGCTTCTCGAGCGTACGCACCGTTAGCAGGCGGCGGGCACGTGCTTCCTTCTCTCCAGCGCAGCCTTCGCTCCGTTTGTGTTCTCGACGCCGACCACCTCTATTCCTGCGCCCTTCGCACTACTCCCCCGTCTTGCCTCCCATTTCTGTCCCCCCCCCACACCCACTCGCTCTTCCTCTTTCGTGGATGATACGCTTTCACAGGGAGGCAGTAAAGAGGTGACGTGCGTGCGGACGCTCCGTCACGCATCTCCCCGCTCCTGCTGCGACAGAGGGCCCACATACACATTCATACGCCCACATACACGGGCATAGCGCCACCCCCCCTTCCCCCTCCCTCCTCATCCTCAACTTGTGGGCCCCACCATCGGATAGCAGCAGACGCACACGCATCGCTCCTTTCTTCGTTCTCCGCTTTGGTGCGTACATCTGCAACGGTCGGCTGGCGATGGAGTTCTTCCACTTCGCCAGGAGTCAACGCTATCGATCGCGGCTACCGCTAAGGCAGCTGCAGTTCAAGGTGACCGTCTACCGAGCCCTTGTCGTGGAGGAAGACAGAGCGGAGCTGCTCGTGGAGGCGACGGTGGGATGGGATGACAAGGTGCTTTCGCCGCCTGAGATACTGAGCCTCTACAAGGATGCGGCGCACCTGTCCCAGAGAGAGGCGGCGAAAGCGATCCCCTACAGCGACAAGCCGTGCGATCCTGGTGACGCTACTGCACTGGAGCCGGACGGCGCGCCGCCGGCGTGTTCTCCAGGCGCAGTGCCAGAGCCCATCACTCGTCCCCTCCTGTCACTCCTGCCCGATACGCTGTCTCTCCCGGCACCGTCAGACATCGTCGCACAGCTCCGGAGGCTGAAGTTTTTCCTCTTCACCCGTCCTTCGCTGGAAGACTTCATCAACCGCGCAGAAGAGGACGTGCCGGTGGACCCGTCGCCGGGCCCTAGCCTCTTGGCACCCATCATATTGCGCCAGCATCGACGGGATCATCAGCCCAACCGCCGCATGTTTTTTATGTGGGCCGCTGGCGAACTGCAAGTGTGCGGCCAACCTGCAGGCGCTGAATCGACTGCCCCCGTGGAAGGCGTTGGCTGTGGCGGTGCCGATGAAGAAGCGCAAGCGGACGCTTTGCGCAAAAAGGGTCCCGCGACCGACGCGGCTTCCTCTGCGCATCCCACGGCTACTGCGGCCGCCGATGTGAAGTCATCGATAGACATGGACGACGTCACGTGGAGCGGTGATGAGCGTGTCCTGTGCACCCTAACTGCCGAACAGGATGAGCGTTTCTTTACAGCAAAGCCAAGCCTTGGCGAGTTGCACACATTATTGGTCGATGCCGCCTACATTTACACGTTTCGCGTAACAGTGTCGCACGCAGATGCATCAGCCGGATGGCTGGGGCAATGGGCGGGGAACGGGGCGCGACAGGACGTATTAGCCGACGGTCGTCTCTCACCCTCCTCGATTGCCCCTCTCGAGGTACTGCTGTCTAACGTGCGCGACGTTGCTCGGTACGTAGAGGAGCAGTGCGAGGCTCTCGGGGTGAGCAAAGGCGCGCTGTCGCGGCGCCTTCTTCGGCAGGCGGCCATGATGGCCCCACCAGATCGTGGAGGCACCGACGCTGGCGCTTCGGCATCTGATCCATCGTCATCGGGTGGCGCTCGTCGTCGCCACAGACGGGGAGCGCTGGGCGCGGTCATGCCGCTTTCTCCCGCGGCTGACCGTGCCGGGGCGGCATGCTCGGCGAAGATCGCGGCGTCTTCGTCAAGGTCGCCGCATGCGACCCCTCACGGAGTCGCGCTCCTCCCCCGAGTCGGCGCCATGCGCAGCACCGCAACGCTACCGCACGGCCTCTGTCAGTACTACGTATTTGGTACAGTGGACCGCTGCGTCGGCATCGCGGAGCCGACATTGTTTGTGCGCTGCCAACTTGTCGAGGACGAGGCTGCCGCCGCCTCGATGTACGAATCGCTCCCCTCGTCGTCATCGCCGTCTTCGTGCGCTGTGTGCACGTTCAGCTCGCAGCTCGCCCACGCTGGCACATTTGTCGAAGGAGAATTTCTGCTGGACATCGATCACGTCTTCAACGTGCCTTTTGAGTACTCCTTCGTCGGGGCAGCGTTGCCGTGCAGCCCACTGCGACTCGTCGCGACTGCCTTTGCGGAGGGGACCGCCGCGGAGGGGTTGCAGGCGCCCGTCGCCTACGCCTGCGTCTCGCTCCCGACCGCCAGCCCCGGTCGCCACGCATTGAAAGCGCCGATGTGGGCCCCACACAAGACCGGTGCGGAATTTCTCTGCTCCACGCTGATCGGCGGTGCGCCTGGGCTCGTGGATGCACGACAGGCCGGCCCTGCCCCGGCATACCGCACTGGGCTCAACGTGAAGGAGGGCCTCTACGCGGACAGCGTTGGCGTGCTGCACATCACGGTGAGTGTACTCCATCACATACACCTGCACACTTCAAACTGAAGCACGCCACTAAACCCTGCAACAATGCCCTCTCTGTTGGCGCAGTGATAGACCGTCACCTTGACAGGCTGCCACCTGCTGCGTGCCCTTCCAGAGGCCGTCTCTCTTAAAGGTTGCGCGTGTGCGGGTCCTTAGATTGTCTTGACCTTGCGAGCACTGTGCCTGCTACGATGGCAGACACGTGGGGGCTAACGGCATATTGCTGAACGCGATTACAACCCAACGGGTGAGGAGGAGAGAGGGAGAGTCCTGGTACGCGTGTGCACGCCTGAGCCACTCAACCCCGGGCGTGGCGGCAGGTGTGGAACGAAGGGCGAGGGACACGCTCGACAGCGCGATCTCTTGCGCCGCTCTCTCCGTCCTTATCCTTTCGCTTGCTTTGTACTGCAGCTGCGCGCTCCACCCCAGCGAGGGGGGTGATGGGCGGAGGAGGCCAGGGCATGCCATGCCCAGCGTTGCGACGTTCTCCGTCCCTCAGCCCCGTATATTACCCCCCTTCCTCTATCATTACCTTTCCACTGCCTCTCTTTACATCGCTTTCTATTCCCATCACTGCGACTGTTGTGCTGTGCCGTTGCGGCGCACACCTGCACAGGGAGCTGCTGCGCGCCGCAGATTATTCGTCTCTTACCCCACTCCGCGAACATCGAGGAAGGGCGTGAGGTAAGCGGACAGGAATGCGCTGGCCGCCCCCTCTTCTTACGCCCCCATCTGTTTCCCCTCGCTGTGCTCCTCTTGTGTCTTTAGCGGGCCCACGCGTTGCGATGCAGCCCATCTCATCCGCCGTGCCAGTGGACACATACGCGGCGCCACGTGTGAACGCCTCCTACAAGCGCGCGAATGGCGAAGCCCCCCTTTCCCGTAGCCGCGCTATCGACAGGGAGCTTCCCTGCGTGCCAGCTCTCGTGCGCCTTCAACTGCAGTGCCTCTCTGAGAGCGACATACGCGCGTTGGAGCTTCGGGTGAAGTATCAGGCGCGGGATGCCGCGCGCAGTCAGCGCATGGAAGCGCGCGCCAGCCGTGTTTCTGCTGAGGCCCATGCCATAGCGGAGCAGCGCAGCAGCATGCTACGCCAGCGTGCTGCCCGACATGCCAAGGTGGCCGGAGAGGTGCGTGTCAAGAAGGTCCTCGAGGAGTACCGCGCCATCGGCATGTGATTCTCCGCATAGATGATAGCCGTTTTTCGGTGGCAGTCTTGATTGCATCTACAGACACCGCGCCTCGTACATCTGCTCGACAGCCCCCCCCCCATTGCCCCTGCGCAGTCCGACAGGCATTATCATTATGCGGGCAAACAGACGGCGCGGCGCTTGTGAGAGGCTGGTACACCATAGACGCGCCCGAAGAGTGCGATGGACGGAAGGGACCACAGATGGGGCCATAGGAGGCACCAAACAGGGTCCATGCGCACAGCGCTGGGGAACCAGCGTGGGCTGCCTGGGGTGTATTGCCTCCACCGCCGCATCCAGGGGCTGCCGTCTGCCCCTCTCAAAGGGCGCAGCGAAGCCCTTTGGCATAGCGGTGAGCCAATGGGTGCTCGGTCGGTGGGCAGTGACAGCGCCGCGTGCGCAGGTGCATCTCCCTTCACCATCATCTTCGCATCTTGTCTGCCTTTTCTCTTCCCTCTACGTGTGCCCGCACATATGCGTCTCTTGCTCTCGCGCTTCTCTGCGAGAGCGCACCTGTACACGAGCACGCACCCTTCAGCGACTGCGCCCTTGGCCATCACGAGCATCCTTCGCTGCGCATTCACGCCTACGCGTACTCGCGCGCACGAGCGTTGGGGACTGCGCAGCTGTACACCGCAGTGGCGGCAGCATATCGCTGATTCTCCCTCTCGTTTACTTTTTTTGCCCTTCTTGCGATCCGGCATCACTGCGGGCCCTCTGCGCTCGAACACGAGTCTTGTTAGCTCCCGCACATGCAGAGGACAGCGATGGGTGACCCGGCAAATATCAACCACTATGATGCACGCGCCTACACCCAAAGGGGTGCGACGCGGCGTGTGGTGGTACGCGAGAAGCCTCTTTTGAAGTCTCGCATGCAGCGCATTGTGGACTACCTGCGCCCAACCACCCGCCATGGCTTCAACATTGTCGGCACCTTCGAGCTGAGCAAAGTTATGTTGTGTATCGTCTTCCCCGTCTTTATGCTGCTCTACTGGAAGAGTAAGGAGAAGGACCTTCCGAACAGCTGGGAGCAGCAGTTCGGTGGGCTGCAGCACCGCCAGTTCCGCGAGGAAGAGCTACCGGAGCGCGAGACAGACTACTTCAGCATCATTGAAAACTTCCAGGAGCGCCGCGAGGCCGCGCTGCAGAAGAAGCGGGAGTCGCTGCAGAATAGAATCGTCTAAAGCGCTGCACATGGCAGAGGCCAGGAGTTGGCCGCTTCGTGCCCATGCGCCTTCACACATCCAACTGAGAGGCCCTCCCGACCGCCGACCACCCCCATCCCCGCCGAAATGGGCCTGAGGGACTAGTTTCCATTGCTGCGTTGTGCCTGTGCTGCCGTCTCTCTCGTGTAAGCTCTTGCCCTGCCGACTCTCCTCACTCCTCACCCGCCGATGGATGTGCCCCCCCCGGGGGGGGGAGATGGGCGTGTGCACGCGAAGTCGGTAGTGTCCCGCTTGTGCTACCCACCCCGCCTCGCTGAGCGCCGAGGCAACTTCGACCCTCCGGGCGCCATGGGCGTTTGCATGACGCGAACCTTTTTTTTTTCGGGGGACGCGAGGGAAGCACTGCGCTGCGCCGGACCCCCCTCTCACTCGTCTCCCCTTCTTAGACCTGCGCATGTCCATCTGCGGCACTCTGTGTAGGATCCAATCATCTTTCATCATGCTCCGTCCTCCCTCTAGTCATCGCTGTCGCTGCTGCATCCTCTCGTCTTTCCCGTTCCCGTTCCCCTCCCTCGCACGATGCGCCTCCGCCACTGACGCTGGCCTTTGCGATTGCCCTCGTGATTTGTGCCTCGACATTGCCCCTGCCCTCCCTCTCGCGACGCGCTCCCTCACCCAGGTGTGCTTTCTGTTCGCTTCTCTTGCTTAAAAGTCCACAGCACGTGTACGCCCGAGCGCATCTGCCTACAGGCGCACAGACACGCGCTCGCAAAGTTTTTTTCCCACCCTGACACCCGCGCCATCCACGACACCCGTGGACGCCTCGTGCTCAGCTCTGTTCTCTCCTCGCTGCCCATTTCGCTGCTGTTGCTGCCGTCCGCGGTCATTTATTCCTCCCCTCCCCCCTCAGCCTCCTCCCCCCTCCACACACACTCCACGCACGGAGCTTTCGAGGCCGCTGATACCCCTTCGCGCTTGCTACTATGTGAGGTGCAGTCGACCGAGTTCTCGACACTACACACCTTCTACGCTGCTGCTGCTGATCACCCCTTCTCCCTCCCTCCCTCTCTCTTTCTCGCGAATCACCATTTCTGCCACCCAGTGGTGGAGACCCCTCGCGGCAGAGCTTCCGTTGCACGCCCATACATCCCGCAGCTTTGGCGCCTCGGTCGCTCGCGAAGTCAACTACCGCTCACGGAGTCTGTTGTGCTGTGGACCACGTGAGCGTGCGGACGCGCGCCCAAACAGGGAGAGTGGGCGCCGGAGATGCCAAAGAGAGGCCGAGCCACCTCAACCAACGCGTCATACGCCGCTGAGAACGGCGCTGTAGAGGTAAGTGACGCGGGCAGCCGAACCACGCAGCCGATCAGCGTGGAGGAGATGACGGAGTCTCCTCTGGATCCTGTGCTGGAGCAGCAGCTGGACGCGCTGGAGGTGGATGAGGACTTTCGCGAATCGATCCGCGCCATGACGCCCAACACGCGCAGAGATGTCCTCAACGACATTATCCGCCATCAGCAACACACTGAGATTGAAGAGAACCTGATGCGAGGCTTCACTGCAGGCGGCATTGGCAGCGCTGGGCCCCTCTTTACCTTTGGCGCGGGTATGCCGCCTGGCATGCATCAGGTGCACATGATGGGGGGCCCTCGGGCGCATAATGACACTGAAGACTACACGGACATGACCGGCGACGCTGAGGAGGATGAGGAGGAGGGCGAAGTGCGCCGCTCCCATAGACGTGCGGTGATCGAAGAGGACGAGGAGGCTGACACGGGGTTCGCCGTTGAGATGCCGCCATTTTTGTTCCATGGCATGCCAATGGGCTTCGACGACAGCACCGGAGCGCCGCGCGTACAGCGCCCCGGTGGCCGTCCGCCGCAGCAGGTGGGCGCGCCGCCGACCGTTCTCGACATTCTGCGACTCATTGCCGGACACAACGCGCCGCAGGCGCGCGGTGGCGGCGATGGTGGTGATGGTGTTCAGCGCCGGAGCCGCGGCTCCGGCCAGCGCACCGCCTTTGAGGAGGGCATGATGAACCTCCACAACCTCATTGGCGTGCTGCAGCAAGCGAATGTGATGCAGTCGATGGGCCTCGATCATGACATTGACGATATGACCTACGAGGAGCTGCTGGAGCTGGAGGAGCGCATTGGAAGCGTCAGCAAAGGCGTTCCACCGGGCTTGCTCGACGGCTGCACCATGCCGATGCGAAGTACATCGGGCGAGGCCGGCACGTGTGCCATCTGCCAAGAGGAATTGAGCGTCACCGCCACGGCCACGGCTGGCGCCGCGCTGACCGCTACGTCGCCCAGCAGCACAGATAAGGTGTGCGTGAAGCTGCTGAACTGCCCGCATGCGTTTCACAAGCCGTGCATCCACCAGTGGCTTACGCAGAATAAAACGTGCCCCATTTGTAAAGTCGAGGTGCTGCCGAAGTCGGCGGCCTCCTCCTCGTCGCCGCCCTCAGCCCCCTCGTAGTGAAGGGGTGGCGCTGTGGCGGTGGACATGGCGCTGGGGCAAACGTTTGGGGCGATGAGATACACAGATATAAGAGGAGGGGGGACGTTGAACTGCCTCCTCGATGTCGAAGCGTTGTCCCCATCAGCCTCAGTCCGCGCTCGCATGTGAGCAGCCAAGCCAGAGAGGAGAAGAGCGCGCGCGCGTGTGTGTTGGGGGGGCGCGCGCAATACGTGCCATGCCGTTTCGACACTGTGGAGCGCCCAGTTGCACTGCCTTTTTCTTTGGGGTCTATTAGAGAAGTTTTGGGGGCACCTGTAATACATGTTAGCCGCCAGTTTTGCGCTTCACTGCCAGTGGGCACTGCCCAGAGTACGGGGACACCTCTCTCTTTCGCCTTCCCCCTCTCTGCGTCTCTCGAGCTGCGGCGTATCTCGTAGTGCCCCTGAGGCGCGGTGCCATCGAAATGGCGGAGCCGCATGCCGCGGTGTCCCACTTGGTGGGGGCTCCTCTGCCTGTAACATTTGAGCGCAGACTCGCACGAGTGCGCGCATGCACAGGGGGTGTGTGGAGGACACGAACGACTGACGCGTCGATGCACCCGTGCGCGCCTCTGCGAACCCCTCTTCCCCACCTCTCCTTTTTGCTTTGGCTTGCCGCCTCATAGAGCCCCATCGCCGAGGGCGCCCTAACACTTTCACCACACACACACACGAGGGGGGTGACGATGTCCGGTCTCTTCAACTGCTACGAGGAGGACTTCAACGACACTGTGCGGGGCCTCCGCGAAGGGTGCTCTAAGCTTCAGGCAAGCATTGACGCACAGGCCGCTCATGACGAGGACCCGACGCGCATTTACCACCCGCCTCCCGCTACCGGCCCCCTCAGCCGGACACAGCAGCTGCACGTGGTGCAGCAGGGTCTTTCTCACGCGAAGGACCTGCTCACTAGTATGATGTATGAGATGACCGATGCTTCGCCCCCAGAGCGAGCAGTGATGAAGGAGAAGGCAGAGGCGTTTCGCAAGACCTGCAACGCTCTGGATGGTGTGGTGGCGCAGCTGCGACAGTCGTGCAATGCAGCAGACAGGGCAGACCTCCTTCGGTTCGGTGCCTCCGCTGCTGCCGGCGACGCAGGCGACGTCTTTATGACGGAGGCGGATGCCAAAACGCAGTCGCACCGACTCTTGGCCCTTCAGACGACTGAGAGGCTCCAGGGCGGCACGAATACTCTGCGCAAGGCGGAGGCATACCTCTCGCAAACAAATACTCTCGGCAGCGAGTCCCTCAACACGCTCCGCATGCAGACCGAGCAGATTGCACATGTTCACGAAATCACCAACGATGTGGACGCCGAAATATCCCGATCGCGGGTACTCATCAACCAGATGCACCGCACTGCCATCAAGCACAAGCTGTGGCTCGTAGCCATCATCCTCTTGCTGTTCACCCTCATCTTCCTCTTCTTGTACCTCCGCTGATGGAGTAAGTGAGGGCGCGCGTGAGGGGGGCGTGCGAATTGTGCCTGCGTGTGCGTCTATCTCAAATCACCCTTCTATTCCCTTCGTGTAAGGTGTATTCGTGCCGGGCGCCGCCGCACACGCCCTTTCGTGATTTCCACGCCGCCTTTCGTGGATCTCTCAATCTGCTTGTGTACTCTCCATCTTTCAGCAACGTTTTGCCGGCTCTCGTAGCACGCTGGTGCACTGCGCACGGCAGCGGCCCCACGCCGACAGCGCGCCTGCCGCAGCTAAGTCTGAGGCGTTGATGGCGGAGGTAAAGGGAGTGAGCTGCAGGGACGGCGGGGGAGAATCTGGACGGACCGCAACGCTGAGAGAATGTGTACGCGCGTATCGCGCCAAAAGCTTTGTGTGGGTCTGCTTCTGGTGCGGCGCGTTGCGCTGCTGAACTCACCACCCACGCGCGTCCCGCCTCAAGAACGGATGCAGAGCAGCAGCCGTCGAAGCAGCCGAGAACCCGATCCCTGCACTAACCCTTTCCACGCCTCCCTCCTACCTTAGCTGATGCAACGCGGGCTATAGAGTGGGGAGGGGGATGCACATTTACCTTCCCAGAAGCGCTGCGGATATAGCGCCAGAAGTGAGCGAGTGAATTATTGGCGTGTGTAGATGAAAGAACGTAGAAGTTGGCGCCCTCTCAGCGCCTTCATCCCCCTCTTCCTTCACCGCCGTTTTATCCACCACTTTCGCGCCATCTGCGCATCTCCATGCGGGCTCGTCTTAGCACTCGTTCACAGCCCCTCTCTCCCCCCGACACACACACTCGCTCTCTCACAACGCCTTTCTTCACCCTTGCCCTTCTACTTGTTTCCCTTTCTTGTGCCTGCACCCCCCTCACTCCTGCGCCCTCTGCTACACATTCGTCTCCGTCTCCCGCCACATTCAGCCACCATTATCCTCTCTCCCCTGGCACTCTGTGCGCGTGCTCTACAGCGACCTGCCTTGCCGCTGGAACTTCTGTAGCGGATATATCTAACCGGACCCTCCCCCCTCTTGCTCTCTCTTACAGATACACACACACACGTGAACACATTTGTTTGCTCCGAAGCCCCTCTCCGCACTCAACGCACCCTTGGCAGGCCATGACGGCGTTGCTGCAATCATACGAGGAGGAGTACCGCGACGGTGTGCGTGTCATTCGAGATGAATCTGAGGCGCTTCGACAGCTGTGCGATTGTAAGGCCTCCGGCTATAAGGCACCCCCTGCCACAGGCCCTGGAAGCCGCGTGCAGCGTGGTGCTCGCTTGACGACTGTTTTGGCGCAGGTGCGTGAGCTCGTGAACAGCATGGAGCATGAGGCCAACGAGCTCCCCGCGGCGCACCGGCAGACCGCAAAAGAGCGCATCGCTGAGTACCGCGCGAACCTGCGCGCGTTGGAGGAGGGCATCATGCGCCTCAAGGCAGACGCCAGCGCTGCTGACCGACTCGATTTACTTGGCGACACCGAAAGGAGTAAAGAGGCCTCGGGCGGTGCTCCCGGAAAGAAGGCTCCCGACTGCCTCGATCATGCCACCAAGGCGCACCGCATGACCATGCTGGAGAATACGGCGAAGGTCAAGGACGCCTCTGTCAAGCTGCAGCAGGCAGAGCGCCTCTTGAATGACACGGAGACGGTGGGCAACGAGGCGCTCACGAGCCTCCGCTACCAGACGGAGACGATGCAGCACATTCAGGGAACGACCATCGCCGTAGACGAGGAGGTGTCGGACGCGCGCAAGATCATTAGCGGCATGCAAAGAATGATGGTGAAGCACAAAATTATTTTATTAGCTATCATCGCCTTTCTTCTCTTCCTCATCTGTGTGGCTCTTTACGTTAGCGCCACGAAGAATCGCCGCAATTCCTCTTCGCCCCAATCGACAGAGGCCTCTGGCGAGCCCATCACATCCGCGGCGCCTTCGCTGCTGTGGTAGCTCAGCTATCTGATGCGTTACACGAATGAGGTGGAGCCGCCGCTTCCAAGGCGAGAGGTGGAGGCGAGTAGAGGCGAAGAGGTGAATGCGTGCCGGCCAGAGACGGCGTCATCGGTGCACGCGCGTCTGCGTATAACCCACGTGTGTGGCGCTGTCGTGTGTGGCCTCTCTATGCGTCTCTTTCCTTCGCCCCTTTCCCCTCTCGTAGTCGCCGTATTGCTCTCTCGTCCGCTTCCGTGTGTGAATGCGCGCTCGGTGAGTGAGCACGCTTGTGCCGGTGCGTGCGAGTGCGCATATGTGCTTTGATGCTGTCAGTGCTGTCGAGGATGCCTTCTCACTAAAGGGCCTTCGGTGCCGTGGATGTCGCCTTCCCCCCTCTTTCCGGCAGCTCTCTCTTGCGCCGCGTCGTGCGCACCCTCTTCTCTGCGTGTGGCTGCGTGGGTGGTGGTGGGGGACGTGTGACCCTTAGGACTCTGCAAAGCCGGAAGCGGTGAAGAGCGTTTCTATGCACTCATGCGTGTGGTGTGTGTTGTATGCGTTCCGCACCTTCCCTCCCGCACCTCCTCTCTCACCAGCCAGGTAGACAAGCGCGTACCCGACGACAGAGGGAGACACACGTGCACACGCTCACGCCGAGTGCACAGCCGCCCCGTGGATGTACCGCGACGTCAACACGCCTTCTCACTGGCAACGATACAGCCTGTGGCGGTGGCGAGGCTGAGAGGCTTCGCCAACGCCCCTCTTCTCTACCCCGCCCGATGCTTGCCACTTGAGCTCCACCCACGCCTACCGGCTCGCTCCTCTCTCTCCCTTCATGCAGGCGGCGTACTGCTTGCTTACCCCAAATCCTCTGTTCTTCATGCCTCTGCATCTCTGCACGGTGCTCTCATCCGCTCCCTTACGCAGTGCGCGCAAGCAGAATTGACGGCGGCTCTTCTCACAGACGCCTGCAGCTGCTCTTCGATTCTTCTTGTGGTGTCGGCTCGCCACCGCCTTCACCACAATCTATCCCTTTTATTTCTCAACCCCTCAGCGTGGGCGCCCGCACTCATCGTCACTTTCACCAACACACATGGTAACACACACACACACAGACACACATTCACAGACACACACACACACACACAGACGGGTTCACTCCTTCGTAGAACGCTCCGCGGCGCTGCTTCAGAGGGCGACTAAACTGAAAAGTGTTGCGGCGTTTCGAAACTCACGTAAGCAAACAAAAGAGGGAGGACAAGAGAGGACGGGGGGGCCAAGCCAGCCGTGTGTGTGCGCGCGTGCAGGCAGCTCGCTTATCTCACGCAACTTCCTCCCCACCTCCTAGCTCGCTCGCTCTCCCTCTGCTGGCGTGTGAACTGCCACCCTCCCCCTCCCCCACACGTACGCACACACACGCTAGCTGCTACAGGCACCGTTCCGCATGTCGCGCGCCCTCCCCTCGGCATTTCAGGATGTGATCCCGCCAGCCTGTGGTGATGGGAGAGCTCATCGCAGGGATTCATCGAGGCAGCAGGCCAGGATGCTCTTCACGCTGCACCAACACCTGCTGCAGCACCAGAAGGCAGCGCATCAAGCCTTCGCATCCTTGGACCAGGCCTGCTGCTCCTTGGCTGCCTCCTTGGCGGTGCCGTCTGAGCATGACGTGGGCGGCGGTGCGACACTGAAAGCACCATTGCAGGCAGCACCGCCAGCATCGGCGGTGCCGTCCATCGCGCATAGATTCGCCCAACTACTGCGGCGTGTGGAGGTGCTACACCAGTTTCTCTTCACAAACCTATACGTGCATCAGCGCGAGAGCATCCTGCGTCTTGTGGCGGACGTGGAACGGTGTGTCGCTGGCGACGCTTCAGCCGCCTCGTCTTTGGCGATCGCTTGCTCAACGATGTCGACTGAAATGTGCAACAGCAGCTGCGCGGACGAGGGGCAACGGGAGCTGCGCCGACAAATTACTCAGCTCCGTTACCAGCTCGCGCGGCCTGCCCAAGCTCCTGCGAGTGGCTGCATTTCCACGCACATCGACGGTGCCATCAGTGATCTGCTGGCTCGGGCGCCGACGGCGGTGCCGCCCTCTTCCGCTTGCTCTTCTCTGCCGCACGAGAGCGTCCATCCTGGCCCCTTGTCGGCAACACCATGGACTGTATCGCACGCCACCAGCTCTCCTCCTGCACAGGCAGGGGTGGCGGCGTCTCAGATGCGAGTGGCCTCACGCCAGAACACACACCGACTTCGACTCTTCGCGCTGTCCTCGGCGTTTCAGGAGTACGGCGTCACCGGCCAGCACGAACTCGCTGCCGTCCTGCACGCGGTGCAGCGACGCTTTCACGTTCACGCTGTGCTGCTCGGGCGCACGGCAAGTCGGGAGACAGAGGTGGATGTTGCCGTGCGTCTCGGTTGCTTGTGCTTGGTCGTGCCGCATCGCAGCCTCGGCAGCTTCCCTGGCCACCCTGGCCTAGTCGTCACCAGCGATCGAGCCGTTCTCGCCCACATGGAGAGTCGGGCCAACGGCGAGAGCTTCACGCACGCCGCCATGCCCCCCGCTGCGGGTGAATTGCCGGTGGGGTGCGATGTGCACGTGGACGAGGATTTGGCGGGCATGACAGACGGTGGCGGCGAAAGCTCCTCTGCTCTCGAGGAGCTCTTCCAGACGCTCGAAGTGGATTTCCCCCTCTCGGCCACTGCCGAGTCTGTTTGGCCGCCGCCGCTCTCCACCGCTGCAGTAAGGTGTGACGCTCAGGGCAGCGAAGCTCTTATCGTTGAGCGGTCCGCGCTGCGTCGAGACGGGCGCCACGCTCCGGGCCAATGGAAGCGCCATCGCTCTGGCGGCGCTGTAGACTCGCCTGCACACTCCGCATCTACATCAGGGCGTGAGTGTGTTGTCGTGCCACCGCGAGAATGCGATGCTCACTCCCATACGGAAGCGAACTTCCCTAATTCATCTTCGCGCGCTGGCACTTTAGGTGCCACACGCTTGCAAGCAGGTGCAGTTGCCTGTGCGATGGGCCCAGTGCAGGTATACGATGCTGCCGCAGCAGACGCAGACGTCATCATACCCTCGCAGCTGACCGTCGAGTCGCAGCACGTGGGCATCTCGCAGAACCTGTCGTCTTCACGCTTCTCGGCTACCCCATCCGGCTCTGCGCCCGTGACGCCAGCGCTTTGCCCGCACAACGACGTCTCGAGGGCCGACGATGCCGCCTCCCCGGCATCGGTTGCTGAAGCGAGTGCACCGCAGCCGCTTGTCTTCCAGATCAGCAACTCTGTCAAGTACCTGAAGGCGCAGCTGGTGGAGGCTATTGGACAGTTAGGCGGGGTGGTGGACCAGAGCTCCGGCTACAGCCGGAGGTGCCGCTATCTTGTGGTGGCGGAAGGCATTACAGAGAGGACAGAGAAGTACCTTGGTGCCTGCGCTGCGGCCGCGTACATCGTGCCACCCCGCTTCGTCTTCGACTCGCAGCGTCGGGGCTATTGGCTAGCGAACCGCGTTCAGGAGTACGACATGAGTCCTCAGCGCGCTATCGCACACGCTCCGCATGCTGTTCCCATCTTCAGCAACTGGCGTGTTGTCCTCATTACTTGCCGCACTGCCGCAGCGCGGGGCGTTCTTGCGGCGTTGCTGGCGGGCGGCTGCTCGAAGGCCATCGCCTTTGTGGTGGACCTCACGGCAGAACCGCCGCTGGATCCCGGCGCGCACGCACGCGTCTACGATGAGACCTGCGCGACCGCCGAGGGTGTTGTGGAGGGCGTGCCCCCGTCGAGCATGATCGCTGAACAGACGCTGCGGTCAGCGACGCACATCCTTGTCGAGTGCAGCAGCGTCACTGCTCAGGGATTCTTCCAGATGCCCGATTGGATTCCGGCGTGCGTGCGCCAGCCCGAGTGTCAGCCCCGCATCTTCACGCTGGAGCTGCTTTACTTTTGCCTATGTGCCCATCCAGAGCGTGTCTTTGACGCGGAGGGACGGCTAAGCGAGGTAGAAGCCCTCACCCCCGCTTGCCGAGTGGAGCCTTGTGGATGAGGTACGGTGGCTGCCCTCTTTTGGGGTGTGCGTCGCCCTTGCCGTGCATGTGAGAGGCAAAAAAGGACTGGCTGGGCGACTCTTGGACGCTTCCTCGACGGCGAGGCGCACGCTGGCGGCATGACACCGCCGCCCACATATGTAGTCGCGGCATGAGGGCTACACGTTCCGGCTTGTGTAGATGTCGACAGGCGCGCACGCGACGGGATCGGGGCCCCTGCCAACGGCGAATGGCGGTGCGTCGCGCTCCCCCGCGGCCAGCCTCTGGCGTTGACGCATGGTTCTGCGTAGGCATCGCGGCTAACCTTTCCCTCTCTGATGTGGGGTTGAGGGCTACAACGAGCTGTATGGCTTTCTCTGCGCCTTTGCGCCAGACCCATCGCAACCAGCAGTCATCGTTCTCGGCCACCCAAGCGCCACTCAACGGAGAAGGGGCGGGCGGGCCATGCGCTATCGTCAAAGTTATTCAACCTATGCGCAGCGTTTCCGCAAGTCTGCAACACAGAGGTCAACCCTCCCCTAGCTGGCGACGTTCAGCGGAGGCCTTGGCGGCGTCGCTCATGACGGGCTAAGAGAGTGCAATGGGGTCTCTCAACGCCATGAAGGTCTTACCTCCCCCCGTCTCCTACCTCGATTCTTCACATCACCGAGCGTGCGACACGTACGCGTATATGTGGGTGAGCTGACCACTAGTCACGCGCGCAGCGGCACCTGCGTACCGACCAGCATTGATGCTTGCGTGCTCCTCTTTGTTCCGTGAAGCGGATGCGCACGGCGGGGTGACGGGGAGGTGGGGCATCACGTGTGTAATCTGCCGGCGCTGCTCTGTGCTACGCTCTCCTAATGCTCCATGCCTCTCTCCCACTCAGTCGGTGCCCTACTGCTTCCCTCCCGTATCATCTCTTCTTGCGCGATACCGCTCTTACGAATCTCGCTCATCACCCTCTGCATTCACAGCTCCGCCATCGCACCCCTGACTGCTGCCCTCTCCCTTCTCCAGTCATCCAGCCGCATCTCTTCACTCGCCGCGCCAAAGGGTCTCCTGTGCAGCCCATAAGAGGGGTTTGTAGCCGCCCCTTGCGAGGATGCCGGTCATCCTGCATACCGGTGCTCACGTTGCACCTGGTGACACCATCTTCACCTCCCCTGCTGCGGTGGCAAGCTCGCAGGATGCCCTCGAAGGCTGCGCTGCCGAAGAGGCGGAGGTTGTGCCGGGGGAAGGTTGCGTTGTGCAGTACGTGGAGCGATACGTCGCGCCAACGTCACCATCCTTGCTGGCGACTTCGACAGTGGTGGAGCGCTCGATCGTAGCCACTCGTCACGGCGTCGCACAGTGGGACGGACGCCTTGTGTCGGTCTTCGCCCTCGCCCCCCGCGCCCTCGCCTCGGCTGACGGGACGGAGCTTGCGGCAGCGCGCGGTGGAAGCACCTGGGTCAGCTCCGCAGTCTCGTCTTCGCGACACTCTGTGCTCGGGCCGCGGCCAGGTGACGCAGTGCATGTCCGCATCACTCGACTGAATCGCCTCTTCGCCTTTGGTGAGATCATTGCGGTAAACTGGAGCTGGTGTAGCCATCGCAGCCTCACCTCCACGGCGGCGGGCGGCGGCAGCAATAGCGGCGTCTTCAAGGGCGTCCTGCGACAGGAGGACATTCGGCCATTTAAGCCCACGAAAGAGCAGCTGCTACCGCCTCTGCCGTCGCTGGCCTTCGGGCTGGGCGACGTTGTGCTCGCTGAGGTCATCTCACAGTCTGACGCCCGGCAGTACCAGCTCAGCACCATTGGCGAGGGCTTCGGCGTGGTAGAAGGTTTCATGACCACTGTCGAGGGGCCATACGGCGGGCATGAGAAGGTGAAGCTCGACCACATACCCGGCCGTCGCGACGCCATGATGATTCGGAGGACGGGTGAGGTGGTGCCGAGATGGTGCCCGCTGCTGCCGTAGGCGGCGCGACAAAACTGACCGTCGCGCGGTGATGCGGACTGCATATCTGAGCTTCGGGAAGAACAGCCCCGCTACACTCCCCTCTACACAGAAGCCACCCGCCTCCCCTCTCCCTCAATGCACACCCACCCACCCACACACACCCACACAGTTGCCAGCTGACGCACGCCCGCTCTCCATCGCACCTGCTGCTCTTCGAGGCGTCGCTAAGGTACATTGATTTCTACCCCCCGCCCCTCCTCCGAGGCTCACCCGGGGCAATCGACTCTAATATAAGAAAGTGCATCACACACCCACGCACACATACACAGGTTTACCTTCTCGGGATGGCCTTCAGGCAGAAAGCTACGCGGTGTCCTTGTTGAGAGTGCCATTGACTAGGGACTGCAGTCTTGCTGATGCGCGCCATCCACACCACGACGCTCACTTCGAGAGGGGAGAGGAAAGGTTGCCTCCATGAGTGCCTCTTCACCTTCGCCTACGCCGTACCCTTCCCCCTTTCCTCTTTGCGGCAACTGCTATGCTATCGTGAGAGCGTCTCACGAATGCCCGCTGCACAAGCGAAAGACTTCAGAGACAAGCGCGGCGCCAATACCAGGGCAGCATGTAGCGGTGTTGGTGGTGGGTGGAGAAGGGAGAAGCCCTAAAGAGCAGATGTGTACGACCCTTCGTGCCACCGCACGGACTAACGAGATGCCCCCCTTCACTCCTTGCAACACGATCTGTGCCTTTCTCCTCGCATCCACGATCTCCGCCTGCGTGCGCTTTCCAACTCTGCGCACTCCAAAATACTCCCTGAGTCACTCACTTGCGGGCATTCACAGGCAAATGGTACCGGCCTCCTTCACCCTCGCCTCTACTCGTTGCTCTTTCCACAGCATGTGCGTTTCATCTACCTTGCACGCTCTCCGAACATGTAACGCTGCTCCGTTCCTCGGGCGCTAGTCTCGTGCGGGGCGCTGCTGTTGCTGCCTGAGCTCCAGTCCTTCCCGTGCCTCCTCCTCTTCGTCACGTAGGCCGACCCTTTCCCACATAATGTCTTGTCAGAAGTCGCAACCCTTTGCCCCCTCCCCCTCAACACACACGACTCTCCCATCTCAGCGCATGCTTCATTCCCCTTGGCGCAGCCCCACGCACCCGCTTCTCGCGAGAGGCGCCCTTACAACCGCCGCTGAAGGCTCGGACTCCATTTTCTCTGCAGGATCGTAATGTGCCTCTCTCTTATTGCCGCTTCCGGCCTCTCCCCCGTTTTACTGTGTGCCTGCGCGCGTACTGTGACACTCTCCGCCCTCTGCAATCGTGCCCCCCTCCCGCTGCCCGACACAAACACATCTCATGCCTCCTACCGACCTCAGGGCCTCCTCACCCTGTAAGTGGCTGAGGCACTTTTGTGATAAGCTCGCGTCTCTGCACGGTCTTCAACCGTGACGTGCGTGCCAGTGAGGCTGCCACGACTCACAGAGAGTGGGAGCCGACAGCTGTGCCTCTCCTCCCGCTCTGCTGCTCCTCGTCCCCTTCAACACCGCGCCCTTTCCCGTCTCCTCTGATTCCTATCACGCATGCGCGTGTGGCCATCCCCCTCCACACATACTTACCTTCCACTGCTGCCACGGCGAACAGCGCCTGCACAGCCGCAGCCACAGACTTTCTCTTCTTCTCCACTCGTTCTGCCATCGCCAGCGCCACCCACAACGCAATATATATATATATATATATATATATATAATATTATGACGTCTTACAGAGAAGACGAGGCGGATCCGTCCTGGCCGGAGAAGCAGACAGAGCCGCCCCTCGGCCACGAGGAGCGGGAGATCCACCTCTATTCGGAGCAGCTTCAAGAGGAGGACAACACCGTCTTTCCACCTGTGCAGGAGACGCGCACGTTTGTCGCGTATATCCTCGCTTGGATCTCAATGTTGCTTAGCGCTGCGCTGTCTGTTGTGTGGACCGTCATCAGCGCCAAATTAGGGGAAGCAATGCTGAGCACCGAGGACCCCACCGGCCGTTCTCTCTTCGTTGACATGCTCGTGTTCGCGATCTTTGCGGCGGCCGTCTACCTGTCGATGACGTTGTTTGTGGCAGTGTTCGTGTGGCGCTTGCCTAGGTGCGGGTGCAAGGTGTTCACCATGTACAGCCCGTCGATCTTCCCGGCCTTTGTGTGCGTGCTACTTTTACTACTCTCCTCCGCAATGGTCTCTCTCACCGCAATTCTCTCGGCGATGTCGTGGTCAGGCGCGGCAAAGGCGCCAATGATTGCCGCGTCGGTCATCACAACCTTCTCGACGCTGTTTTTTGCTGGGTTCTTTGTGCTCTGGGCCGTGTACGGGGCGCGGCGTGCGTAGAGCTGAGGACACCCCTCCCCCCTCCCCTCATGCATAGCCGCTGCCTATGCCTCGGCCCTGGTACGGTGCAGCATTGACTGGTGCCAGTGCACGCATGTGCAAACGCAGGAACGACGATTGCGGAGAGGCAGTGCTTTGGCTGCGCCGCCGGCAGCCAAGGAGGCGGTGGAAGCTGTGGGGCCGACACTTTCAAACGCGCAACAGCTGCACCACTTCATGGTCATAGGCACGTGCTCGCTGCTTCACCTGTTCCGTTGGTGCACACGCGGGCAGTCTTCGCGCCGCTTTTAATTCATATAAAAGTTGGCTTCTTCGCCGCCCTTTTTTTTTCGCGCTCGCTCCTCTCTCCCCCCTTTGTGTGATTTTTCTTTCGCGCTTTGCTTTCGCCCGTCATGTTCGATTCCCTCCTGTCATGTTGGTGCCGTGTGGCGGTACACGTCTCTCCTCGGGCAGTGAAGCTCCGGTGTCCGCCAAGTCACCCCTCCGCCTTCCACTCCCCTTTTCTCTCGCCCTCTCCACACTTTTCTTCTCCCCCCTCTCCTCCATTTGGACACCAGTCCGGCCGCGGCTGTGGCCACGCACACGTGACGGATTTCTTTCCATGTCGTTTAGGCCTTTCATTCGCGTCTCCTGTTTGATTTTTCCTCTGCCTGTCTGTCCGTCTGTGTGCGTGCGTGTCTGGAGCTCCGCTCTGCCAGCTCGTCCGAGTGGAGGAGAGGCAGCGGAGCGCGACGCCGAGGGGTATTCGTTCCACATTTGTTTCCATTCAGTTTGGCACACAACGCTAAACTTTCCTTGCGAACCAAGCGCTAATTTATCCAGCGAAGAAACATGCGACAGCGCCCGCTCACGTAGCGCCCGCCGTCGTCCAGTCGCGCTCGGGGCCTTTCACCCCCATTATGTGATCAAGTGGTTGCGTGTGTGCGACAGTCATCCTGAGCCCCTTCTCCCGAAAAAACCTTACACCTCTACTAAATGAGGCGCGGCATTGTGGAAGAGGTGCAGGTGAGTGAATATGTCTGTGTGTGTGTGTGTGTGTCGGGGGGGCGGGGCGGCACCGGCATCAGGTCGAGGGGAGGGGGGAGGGGCTGCCTGCCTTCCCCCCCGACACATACACACAGACAAAGGAAGCAAACGAAGAGAAATAAACCCAAGGCACGAAACATTTTCGGCTGTATTGCTGCAGCCCACCTCTCGGCAACGCTCTCGAGGGGAGGGGGGCGCGAAGAGCAGCACACCCCGCATGGACACCTCGTAGTCTCCTCACGTTTGACTGCTGCTCCCTCTCCCTTTCCCTCACCCCCAAGAGCTAACCTTCTCACCTCACAGGTGGTGAGGGGCAACGGGGCATGAGGGTGAAGGGGTGGATGCGCCTGCGTGGATGCTTCCGTGGGCATGCTCACTTGCGTGTATCTCGTCACGGGCTCAGTCCTGCAGATGCTCGAAGCACCACTCTAGCAGAGGTTGTTTCACCTCTTTTTGCTGTCACTCGCTGGCCTGCTGCCCAACATTCCCTCTCCACTTCCCATTTCTGCCTTTGCGGCAGGGCCACTGATCGAGGATGACGGCTCATCACCTCACTCACTCAGGTCAATGAGAGAGTGCCGTCTGCGAGCGCGCAAGCAGTCCAGCGCACCCATGCGTGTGTTTGTGTAAGCGTACATTTGTGTTAGACCGCTTGACAGGGTGCTCATCGTACCTTGTTTCGCTCTCATGTCTACTGGTCTCTGTGGTACGCGCACCTTCGGCCGGTGCCAGTGCTCTCGAGAGGTTTACCTGCGGCCGTCATCTGTTGGCATATGAGTTGCCCTCCTCTCCGTTTGATTTCGCTCCCCCAACAGGTTCTCAGCCTTGTTCTCTCCTCCCCTCACGTCCCCACTCGGGGGCGTCCCGGGCTATTTGCCGCAGAAGCGCACGCCCAGGCGCCTGCCGACTTGGTGCGTTGCCTGGCGCTTCGCACTCACCACCACCTCCACGATGATGGCGTCGACTAATGAGGTTGTGCAGACGGCACTCCCCGTAGCGGCGACTGCCGGCACTGCGTGAAAGGCGGCTGCAGGCGGCCATCCGGTCGCGCGACTCCCCTAAGAGCATGCTGTCAGCGCTTCGGTGGCGGTGAACCAGCCGAGGCGTGCGCTTGAGCGTTCTCGCGTACCTGTCGGGGCCTCTTGCGTTGTGCGTGGGGCGAGGCGGCTTGTCCTCTCTCACCTGTCACTCTGCAAGGCGATCGCGTGTGTGTTTCTCTTCGCGCTGCTTCTCTCAGCCGCGTGCAGCGCTGCTGCCCTCGTTACGACATTTCCTCAATATGCCGCTCCCTTCTCACAACGCCGTAGACTGAAGCTCGATGAGAAGTGGTGCGCTCTGTTGGCGCGCACGTCTTGCCGCTCTCTGTGTCTCGTTTGGCTGGTAAGAGGAGACGCTGGTGCCATGCTTCGTGCCGCCAAGACTTTTCTCTTGTGTTGCTGTCGGCATTGCTTGCTGTGACGCCTCTCATTGCCCCGCTCTCAAGCGCCGCGCAGACACGCGCCTCTGCACAGCCCTTCACACAAGAAGACAGACAGTGATGCCGATGTTTTCTTTCTTTCCGCCACAAATGTGCAGGCGATTGCGCAGCGTGAATGCCGCGCTCTGCTGTACAGAGCCCCCCTCCGCGGGAGTGTCTCTGCGGGTACACGGCGGTGTATCTCGTCGAGGGCGTCTCTGTGCTCCGCCTCCGTGCCGCTTCGCTTTCCGTGTTACTGCTTGGGCCTCACTGACTGGCACGCTCTTTCTTATCTCCCCCTGGGCGCGTGCGCAACATAACACGCGCGCATACACGCGTTTCGTTTTCCAATGGATCAGCTCTCCCTCTCTGTCTCTGTCTCTCTTCTCGATGCCGGCTGCCTTTCTCGCGTGATATCGCTCAGTCGCTATCACGTGCACGCACACCGTTAGTGCGAACAACACACTCTCTTCTTCGTTGTCGTTTCTACACGCGCAACGCCGCGCCAAACTTTGGCAGCTGGCGGCATCTCTCCATCGCGTTTCGCCCAACGACTGCGCAGCGCGCGTACCGGTCCTCTTTGTGACACGCGTTCTTCCGACCGCCTCGCTCTGCCCCTTCTCTATCCCTTTTCATCTACGGCCTCTCCACACCCCCTTCACCCCGCCCGCATCCTTCTGCGTCTTCTCAATCACCACACTTTCCGTCAGCTTCATTTGGCTCTCTCCCCACTCTATACACGGCTCGCGTGCGCTAGTGAAGCGGATCTCTACGGCGCTGCCTCACCCGTGCGCTGCGCACCTCCTCGGCCGCTGCCCGATAGAACCAGCTGAGGGCCGAGAAGAGACGCTTCACCGCCCGCACTTGCACACTCGCACACGTCTGCCCTCCGCTTTCGCTTGCTTTCTCTCTCTCCTGTCGGCTCCGCCGCCCGTGCAGCCTGGTCGGATACGCTTCGCCTCCATCTTGAGCCTCGAGCGCCTGTCTGGCACTCAGTGCTATTCCCTTCCACAAATCAAACAGTGCTCGTGTCGTCGCTTCCATGCCACGGGGTAATATCGGTGCGTTCTCCATCGAGGCGCGCCAGCGGCGCGAGAACTTCATGGAGAGGTTCAACGCAGAGCAGGCGGCTCAAGAGCGTCAGAAGCGCACGGTCGAGTGGGAGCTGCGCGGCAACGAGCGGCACAAACATCAAGAAGTGCTGCAGTACATGGATGTGATACAGGCCCAACACAATGACACACTCGTCGCGCGTCGCCGCCGCCTAGCGGAGCTGCTGACGCAGGAGAACGAGCTACACATGTCCATGATGACGGGCCTGCCGGAGACCGACACACAGCGCCGCGAGCGACTCATCCGCAAGGCGCAGGAGCTCCGTGCCAAGCGTGAGGAAGCGAAGCGGGTGGACAACGGTGCCCGCCATGATCGCCTGTTCCGCGCAAAGATCGACTGTCTGCGCCAAGCGGAAAGCCGGCTGAAGGTGATGCAGGTAGCGGACGCTCGCTATGACCAGATGGCCGCTGCCGAGGAGCGACGGCGCCAGGAGGCTGCCGAGGCCGAATTCTATGCTCAGCAGTCTGCAGAGGCGCAGCGGGTGGCGACAGAACGAGAGCAGCGCGATCTCGAAGCCAAGTACCAGCGCACACAGCGCATGATTGGTGACCTCGCGGCGCAGGTAGCGGGCAACCGACACCGGAAAGAGCTGGAGAAGGAGGAGGCGCGTCGTGACACGGAAGATTTCTACCGGCTGCTGCACGAGGAGCAGGCGCAGGAGGCTCGCAAGCGCCTGCAGCGACTGGAGAAGAACCGCCAGCTCGCGCAGGAGATGATGGAGGTCAACGAGGAGCTGAAGCGCGCTCGCCAGCAGGACTACGAGCGGCTCAAGAAGGAGGAGAGGGATGCGCTGGATGCGATGCTTGCAACCCTCACCGCCGAGCAGCAGGAGCAGCGTGCCGAGAAGCAGCGGTGCATGGCCGAGGTGCGGCAACAAATGTTGGAGCAGCGGCAGAAGGCCCGGCAGAAGGATGACGAACATGCGCTAGACGGGCTTTGGGCTGAGGAGAACGAGAAGCAGTGGCGCAAGCGTGAGGCGCAGTGGGAGGCCGATCAGGCGAAGCGCGACGCGCTCCTGCGTAGCATTCTCATTGCGCGCCGCCAGCAGATCCTCGACAAGCGCCACAAAGATAGGGAGGACGCGATGCTGCGCAAGCTGGAGGACAGAGATTTCCTGGCGTCCTTGTCAAAGGAGCGCGACCTCGACTCGCTGGAGCGCCAGCGGCGCAGAGCTCTGCTAAAGGAGACGCAGCAATACCTCGAGTGGCAGATCCAGCAGCGCATGGCAGAGAAAGAGGAAGCACGGCTGGCTAAGCGCACTGAGCTAACGGATCAGCAAGCTTTGGAGAAGCAGTACGAGGAGCGGATTGCACGGGAGATGGCAAGCCTCGAAGCTGCAAAGCCGGCCCGCTACCAAGACGTGCCGCTGCTGCCGAAGAAGTCGCGCAATCAAATCTTTTAGATGCACATCACCACCACGCTGATGCTGCGCGCGCTGGCTTTCGCCTCTCCGAGCGCCGAAGAGAGGGAGGACATGCACGAGGAAAGGGCAGGGGAGAGGGAGTGGGTGTGGTGCCAGGGGCGCGACCCGCCTCTGCCGGATCGCAGCGCGGTATCCGCCTGCCGCTTGGGAGTCATCCCTCTCCTCTGCGTTCTCTCCCGTCGGGTCAGCCCGGCGCTGTTTTTCCGTTCTGCCCTCCCTCTCCCCTTTGCCCTCAGCTTTCCGTGACCGACGCCTTCGCTCATCTCTGACTTCCTCGCGCACCCGCACCCCTGCACACGCATACGATTCGCCCTCCCCCAAACAGCTCTGCTTTGCCCCCCCTCCCCCCTCTCCGGTCTCTTTCCCTTCATTCCCATCAACTTCTCAGCGCGCCTACTGTTTTCGCTGCGAATGGCTTGGCGCCATGCCACCACCGCACACGTGGGGATACAGCTGACTCCACTGTCGCCTCTGTGAAAGACCGCATTTGTGCTGATGTGGGTAGGCGGGGGCGCTGTCTTCCCGATACGGTGGAGTGGCCACGCGAGCCAATTCGACGGCCGACCAGGTGGGCGCATGATGTGCCATAGCTCACACGCAAAATTTTCTGTCGCCCGCGCGTGGAGTGTGCCCTCTCTATTTCGTTGCTATTTGCCGTCCTTCTTTCTCTGCCACAAGTATGTGTGCACAGGCGCCGCACGGTGATGCTGACTGCCACCGAGTGAGGAGTAGTGGCGGCTCGATTTGGTTCCTGTGGGCTTCTTTCCAGCTCGCTGTTTTTTTCTCCGGCGCATTCAGAGTCATCGCGCAGTTAACTGCCCGGGGGACGGGCACAAAGCAGCAGCATCCGTGAAGGTGCAGAGGGCTATGCGCCCGCGGCGGCGCGGTTGTTGAGCCCATACTTGACAGTGATGCAGGTACTCATGTAGACTATTACTTGCTCCCTTTTCGTCTCGCTTTTTTTTTCGTATGTGCTTCTCTCTCCTGCCGTATTCTCGGCGTCCGTGCATGCGCACGCGCGTCTCCTGTTGCGCGATGAAGGGTGCCGAACCGGCTAAGGTGTCGGCTCCGCAGGAGGAGCACTTTCCGAAGCGAGCAGACATGAAGAAGTTTCCCTTCGCCTCTCCTCTTCAGCACACACACACACACAGGCAGGGAGGCCAAAGCGCGTCATCTCTGGACCCCTTCCGCCCCCTTTTATCCTTTCCGCCTTCAGAGGACTTTACGCTGAGGTGAGGAGCAGAAAAGGGGGGGGCGCCGCGCTGGAGGGGAAAAGGCGAACGCTATTCTCGTCTCCCATACAGTATGACATACCAACGCCTCCAGCGATAACCGGTGCCGCTACGCCTCCTTCGCTCGTGACACCAGTACTGTGAGCTCTGTCGCTTCCTGTCTTTCGCGCTCGTTTTGTCTTGATGGGTGCGCAAGTGCGCATCCTTCAACCACCGACTCTTTCCTCTCGCTCACGCACATGCCCCTCATCCTTTCTCTGCTTACATGCACGCGATGAAGGACCCCCAAAAGCAGCTGCAGGTAGCCCCCTCTCCTCTCCTCACCTCCTGTTCCCCTACCGTCCTCACTTCCACGCTCTTCTAGCAACAGCCTCTGACGCCACAGCAAGACGCGCAGGCATACGCTTATCGCTCGCGCCCACCGCTGACTGGATATTTTATCAGACCAATAGCTCATACAGGGCCCCATCTTCCATTTCGTGATTTACCGCCCTCAGGTACTCTTTGCCAACGCAGGCGCACGCACAAGCGCATATACTTTCACACACGTCTGCCCCATGGCTCGCGCGTTCGGGCGAAGTATGCCGCGGAGGACCCTGCTGGCGGGTGTCGTTCCCGCGTTGCTGCTCCTCTGCTTCCTATGTGGCGCAGCGCTCGACACCGCCGCGTATGAAGAGGGGCCACGCATGAGCCCGGTGTTGCAGTGCAGCGAAGACTTCTCTCTCGTGTGCACTGGCTCCACCTCCGCGCGGGGCCTGTGGGGGTGCATGATGCGGAACATAGACCAGATTCGCAATGAGATGTGCAAGGACTACGTGATTGGCTTTCGCGCATGCATCTCGGATGCGGAGAAGAGGAGCAGCTGCGTGTTCCCCGCAGCCGACTACGCCACCTCGGTGCGTCGCTGTCTGCGCACGATTCCGGAGGAGAAGATATCCGAGGCATGCCGAAGCTCACGCTTCTACTACCCCATCGCTGAGGTGCGTGCTGCCAAGCGCAGGTACTGGGATAGCACGCGCGCAAGGGAGGGGGCGGAGAGGGAGCGCACTGACGTTAGGACGCCGTGAGAGTATAAGCAGGTGCATCTCATGGAGCGAGACCCTCGCCCTCTCCTCCACTCTCTCGCCGGCCCCCCTTCGGGTTGGGCTCTCGAAGCAGCCTGCAGGGCATGGGGGCGGGTGAGGCAGGAGGGTTGGAGGGGGCGACGAGTATATATGGCGCTCTTCTTTGACCCTCCCCAGCATGCGCGCCTGCCGTTTGTTCTCCACGCTGCCCGCTCGCTCGAGAAGAAACGTATCTGTCGGCGTTGCTTGCAGCAAAGTATGCGGCCGGCGCTGACACAGATGGGTGTGGGCGCTGCTGCCGAGGCCTTGCCGCAGACTAGCGACCCCGCTCTCATCCGTGTGCACCTGGAGCTGGACCTGTGCGTACGCCTGCTTCCTTCAGCCCGACTTTGCGGTCGGTGGTCCTTTCTTCATGTTGTTGCAACTCACCGCTTTCGCGCACAGCTGTCTGTTTCCTTCCCTCCTTGATGCCGCACATCTTTTCTGTGGCGCTCACGTTCTCATCTCTCTTTTCGCCCGATTAAGGTCCGCGGACGCTGACGTTCTATCGTTGTGCCGCTATCATTCATTCTTGTGTGCCCGCGTGCATGCCTCCAGGCGGCTGTGGACTCCTCAAAAGCACCGCCCCGTCTGTGCTACCTGACCGAGGAACCCTCCCTCGATGCCGGCGACGCGGCACGCCTGCGCTTTAGCACACGCTCACCCACGCGGCCGTTGTCCAGCACCACCGACGCCGTCTCCTATCGCAACTCATTTCCCTCATTGTCATATGTGTGCTCGCATCGAAACTGACCGTCTTCACTGCGCGACATTGCCCCCCCTCCCCCCGCCAACCTACCCGCCCACCGCAACTGACTCTCCTCCTGCTGGCGAAGATGCTTCGACGGCACCAAGAGAGATGCAACTTTTGCGGAAGCGCATCTTCGAGCGACGTCGATGCCGTGGGCTACGATTGAGGAACAAAGGCGAGGCAGCCGTTTAGCGAGCTGCGCGCATGACGCGAAGGGCCGGGGATGCCATCTTCCCAGTTGTGATAGCTGCCGCGCGCTTCGTCACTTCTGTGGCCTCTCTCGCCCGGCTCCCCAGCTTTGTTGAGCTTCGCGTGCGCCTCTGTGCGCTCTTCGCTCCACTGCTGCCGGCTCTCTTCTTCTCGTCGCTTCTTCTTCTGCCCTTTTCAGTTCGCACCTCCTCCAAATTTCTCTGACTCGCGCTGAAATTGTGTGCCCACGCACTCTGTCAACGTAGGCGCAGAACACAGACGCTCTGCCGAATACGCGCTCGAAACGCAGTCTTACGCCACTGCCAGCGGCGCTGCGTTCTCATTGATCGACCAACTTGCGCGAATAACACGTCTGCCTTCTCTGTGATTCCGCAGGCTACGCACATCGGTGCGGTACACCGCTGTTCTATCACACACGCGCATACACACCGCTTCTCCTTCTGCTCCCGAACCGCAATCATGACTCTTGAGACGGCGCCTGCGCGGCCCTTTACCTGCAAGCAGGAGCTGTACGATTGGCTCGTGAGGCAGGTCGATGGGCTGCTGAATGGCATGAGCAAGCGCTTCACCCCGCAGGCAAACCTGATCATTGGACTCAGTAACGTCGCGGCTCTCTGCTTTTACGAGCTGAACCGCTTCTGTAACCCCGGCGCGGCGCTAGAGGACCTCAAGGTGAACTGGTTTGGCTTCTACCTCTTCCAGGCGCCTGGGCTACTCGGTCTTGGGCCCTTTCAAGGCCGTCCTGCCTGCACGGAGATCCGGGCGGGAAAGGGTGTCTGCGGCGCGGTGGCGGAGAGTGGTGAGCCACTGGTGGTGCAGAACGTGCACGAGTTCCCCGGCCACATCGCATGCGACTCGGCGTCCAAGTCTGAGGTGGTAGTGCCTGTGCTGATTGAGAACGGTAGCGTCGTGGCCGTCATTGACGTGGACAGCACCGAGCTGGCGCACTTTTCAGAGGAGGACAAGGAGGGCTTGCAGCGCGTGGCGGCAGTGCTCGCGCAGTACCTCGACTTCCCCATGTCAAGGGCTCTAGCAGTGAACCCGGCGCTCGGGTTGCCTGGATACTCCGCACTGTCCGGCGGGGAGAGGGCGTTGCAGCTGGACGGCGGCGCCGAGGTGGAGCCGCAGCCAGTGCTTGCGACCACCACAGCGGTAACCCGTATCTCTTTTGTCAAGGTGGAGGCGAAGCAGCCCGACGTCTCTATGAAGTGCGTGAACGGATGGCAGCTCACTCGCACAAGTCTGGACCGCATCATGGCACAGGTCGAGGCCCAGCAGCTGCAGGACTCGCTTGGCATCTCGGCGCTGCCGGAGATCGCCTTTCAAGGAAATACGCTCTCAGTGGGCCCAGAGTCTGACCGGGAGCACCCCTGGCTGCTCTTTAGTGTCGAGGCACTCATGCGCAACGCTGCCCAGTACTACCACACGGCGGAATACAGGGAGCTGGTGTGCCCGCAGCTGCGCATTCCTGTCTCCGCAGGTTGGGGGTCGTTCAGCTTTGAAAGGTACGACCCAAATGTTGACTGGGCGTGGCGCAACGATTTCTTCGGCCTGGTTCCTGAGCAGGCACGACTTGTGGCGCGCCCGGCCGACGTTGCCGACGCGCCCGGCATTAACTGGGATATCTTGAAGGACACGTCGCTTCCTATTCTTTTCTACGGCGATTTCGATCTGATGGAGGACGACCTGCACGATTGCGGTATGGTGGCGAGCAGCGTCAAGTACCGCGTCATGAGTTCGGCTTTCTTTCTTCTCTTCCGCCATTTTGTGCGCATCGACAACCATCAGATTTGGATGCGGGAGGTGCGTGTCTTTCATGAGTTTGGGAAGACTCGCTTACCTTCGGGGGTGCCGCACATCGTCTTCCTCGAGCAGCTGCGGAGCTTCAGCATTGCGGAGCCGGAAGACGGCGTCGACTGGAAGTCGATGTCCTCCGACGCCGTCTCCGCCAAGGCCGATGTCCTTCTCACGCGAGAGTGGATGCTGGAGAAGGCAGAGGCGGTAGGATAGCGGTACTCGCTGCGGGAGCGCTGCTGTTTATTATCGCAATGACTTGCTTGCTACAGATGCCTACCGAAAGCGGTTCCAGCGCAGGGCCGGCACGGCTTGTGCAGCCGCCGCTTCCCCTGCTCTCCCCCCGAATTATCTATCCCGGCTCGTTCTCCACCGTAGTGTCCCTAGCACCCGCTCGCCTTGCTTTGCTGCGGCGCGCCACCGCTCTCTTCGTTCCCTGTCTATCGAGTGATGCCATCGTCGCAGCCGTATGGGAAGTGTTGAGGGCGGCGGTCATGAGCAGCAGTGACTTTTTTTCGTGTGTTTAGGGCCTGTCCGTTTGGGCAGCGGTGACTGTGTGCTCTTACGCGCCTGCTCTTCCATTTCCTGTGCGTATTAAAGTGTGCGCATGCGTGTGTGTGTCTGCGGGTACGGCACGCCTGCACCTCACATGTGCACCCATGCAGACATGCCGTCCCTCTGTCCCGCCGTCTCTTACTTCCTCCCCATCGGATGCTGTCGTGCAACGTCCCTTCCGTTTCTCTGCGCAAACACACGCACACACACACAGGGCTGCACAGCGCGCGAGCCGGCGGAGTGCGCGCAGGGGCGGTGCTCCGAGAAGAAAGCAAACACGCTTGCAAGAGTCGTGTGCACTTCTGCACACTCTCTGCTGCGTCGGTAATGGAACTCTGGCTGTTACGAAATGTGCGTGCCTCTTTGCCTAGGCTCACTGGCAACGACGCCGCATCTGCCCCTCCGCATTTTCTTTAAGGCTTCGGCAGGAGACTCCGACTGTGCCTCACCGCACGCTCCCCCCATCTGCCAAGCGGTCCTCTGTCCAACGCCCTGTCAGTCCTACTCCTTCCTTCACCTTTCTCCACACTGTGATTGCGCGCGGACGCTCGTATGGATGCGGCTGCGGTTGACCCTCCCTCCCTCCCCCCTATCCCCGCACCTCACAATGGACCCACGAGCTCACACAGCTGCTATTATCGGTTGCCCCTCGCTTTCAGCCTTGACAGACTTCTCCATTCAAGCCTGTCATCGCACAGACGAGACACCCGTCGCTGTTGCCCTCTCACGACGTGCGCACTCATCAATGGACATTCTGAAGAAAACGGCTGCCATTCGGGTTCAGAGGCAAACAGAGGGGCGGCCCCCCGAGGAGGTAACGCAGCTCTCTCTGAGCGGCGTGCCGACGCTCTCAGAGCTGTGGTCTCCCTACTCTCACCTCACTCATCTTCTGCTAATCTGCATGAAGCCGAAGCTGGTGAGCCTTGACATGGTCGGCCTCGACCAGCTTCAGGCACTTCGTCTCCTGGATGTTAGCGACAATGCTGTTGCCGTTGCCTCACCTCCGCCGGCTGTGCCGTCGCTCGCTCGTCTGCTCATGCCTAACAACCAGGTGTCCTCCTTGGAGGAGGTAAGCCGTCTGGCGCAGAGCTTTCCCAACATGGAGGTGCTAGACTTGGTGGACAACGATGTCGACACCGCTTCGAACTTTGCCTCGATCTTCGAGACCTTTTCGAAGCTGGTCGCTCTAAACTCACGTACGCGCGACGGAACCGAGGTTGTGGTGGAGGACTCAGATGAGTCGGACAGCGACGAGGAGTACGAGGAGAGCAGCGATACGGAGGGGCAGTCCTCTCACGGCGAAAGCTGTGGCAGTGAGTCCGAAGAGGAGCCGGAAAGCGACGCGGAGCCGTCGGCAAAGAGGGCGCGCACTGACGATGACAGGGAGGCCCAAAGAAAGTCGCCAGCATCCTTAGGAGAATAAGCTCTTGGGAGCAGGACAGATCTGCCCGCCTGCATCGTGTACGTTTCTGTGGAGGCCTGCACGTGTGGGGCGTGGCCTTCAGTGCCACATCGGGAGAAGAAGCGAACCCGCGCATCAGCGCTCGACTCTGCTCAGTGAAGACTTGCGGCGTTCTGTTGCTGATAGCGCGATCACTAAACTCGTAAAGTCCGTTGAAGTGGCTGCTGCAAATAGTGCCGAAAGTGTATGCGACTCGACAATGGTGGAAAGCTTATGCTCGCGCACGGTGTTGGTGCCTCTTTGGGGTGCGTCTACGAGCTTTGGGCTCCTTGATGAGCCGCCCACTTCGCCGCCGCTCTCCCCCCTCCCTCTCTCTCTCTCGTTTACAATCTTCGCCACGGCAAATTTGTACACACATGCATCAATGTTCCTCCTGTGTGCACCGCTGACTCGCCCAATGGCGCTTAGGCGTCGCGCATCTACGCGACGCTCGCTGCTGCTACCCCATTTGATTTCGGTCGATCTCACCTCATCCTCCGCAAGTGCGTGCCCTTTTTTCGACTATCATCGGCCTCCATTAACGACGCACGCATAAACACACACACACAAAACGTTTCGGTGCTGTATTCGCTCTACGCTCCTGCGTCGCGCCATGTCTCGCTACGATATTGCCAGCGAGCCTACTGCTGAGGTCCTCGCGCTCAACTACAAGGCAGTTTGCGATACAGTGGCGCAGGAGAGCGGGAGCCGTCGAGTCACGCTGATTGCGGTGGGAAAGACAAAGTCACCTGCGTGCCTCCTTAACTTGTACAAGCTGGGTCACCGCGCGTTTGGCGAGAACTACGTGCAGGAGCTGTGTGAGAAGGCCAAGGAGCTGCCTCAGGACGCTGAGTGGCACTTCATCGGACACCTACAAAGCAATAAGGTGAGGGAGCTGCTGGAGGGGGTGCCCAACTTGCGCGTGATTCAGACGATTGACTCCGAAAATCTGGCGCGAAAGACGAGCGAGGGTTGCGCTAAGTACCGCGATGGCCGGCCGCTGGAGGTGTACATTCAGGTGAACACCAGCGGCGAGGAAACGAAAAGTGGTACGGAGCCCGGGGAGGAGACGGTGGCGCTCGCCAAGTTCATCGCTGGCGAGTGCCCGCTGCTGCGTCTGAAGGGACTCATGACGATTGGCATGCCCGACTACACGAGCCGCCCGGAGAACTTTGAGTGCCTCAAGAAGTGCCGGGAGGACGTCGCGGAGGCAGTGCAGGTGGCGCCGGAGGATCTGGAGCTGTCGATGGGCATGAGCGGCGACTACGTGAACGCCATTCGAATGGGCTCCACCACTGTACGCGTCGGGTCTTCAATTTTTGGTCAACGCTACTATCCAAACAAGCAGTGAAGTGCGAGGCGGTGACGCCTTTGCCCAGCAAGGGCGCGCTCATCTCAAGGAGTGGCAAGGCGACGGCACCCATACGCCTGCGTGTCGGTACGTGTGTGCCCATCCGCTTCTCTGCGTGCTTTCTCACCTTGACGGTGACAGCATCGGGGTGGGGGGTATCCTTCACTGCGACGTTCTCAGCTGACTCTTTTCTTTCGACATGCCCCTTCGCCGCCGTGCCGCCCAAAAGCTGTGCTCCACTCGGCCCTCAGCAGCCCTAACGCGTTGGACGACGAAGCCGACGATCTGCTCTGTACCAAATGAGCCGACTCAGTCACCCGGGCACGGTCCCCCAGCCTCAAGGTCCGCCGGCCCACCCCCCTTTAGCAAGGCCCCTCACAGCCCTTCCCTTTATGCTGCTCGCCATGCGCTGCATCCTCCTTGTGCCAGGTTCAGCACCCCACACCGGCCGCCAGTGCGCGAGGGCCGGATGGGATGTTTGGGGGCCTCGCTGGTACTTCGCCCCTCATACAGTCCACGCAGAGATGTTTTACTGCCGTAGGTTCATACGCCACGGCACCAAGCAAGACCTGGCTGCCGATACCAGCAGCGAGGCACCCTTCGTCGGCGCTGGGCCCTGTCACCATCAGGGGTGGTGCGACACATGCAGGAGACAGCGCGACTGCCTGGATTTCCTCCCTTTCCCACCCCTAAGCACACACAAACACAGACACGGACACGCTTACACTGTGAGGACGGTGCACCTCCCCCCCGATGATGCCGCACATGCTGAAAGCTGCGCCAGTGTGCGCGCGCGTGTGTGTGTGCTCTTCTCCACCGCCCTCATAGGTAGGGGGGAGGGGGCCAAAGCGACAGACCTCAGCATCAAAAAGATGTTTAACATTTCCCATCTCGTCCGTTGCGAGAGGCATTTGGGTCGGCTACGGCGCTTCCTGTTGAGGCGATGTCCCTCACGGCGATCACTCGCGGCAGATGAAAGCAAGGCGAGGGGCGAGACACGCATGCCACCATGCACTTTTGCACAGCTATGTTGTGCACGGTAAACGAGCCTCCACTGGTGCAGCTGCCAAAACGTTTGGCTTCTCAGCTTTGCCAAGAGCTCGAGACGGCGGATGTGATGCCGTCGAAGTGGTGTGGAGATGAGAGGGCGGTGAACAAAGCGCAGAGCTGCGCCGCCCCCTCCTTCCTCCCGTCCGCCCCGCAGCGCGCAGACTCTTCTCCACCTCTCCCCATGGTGCACCTCTCTCTCATCTCGTCCCTGTGCCACGTCGACGCCACAGCAGAAAAAGCCGGCGGGGCTTCTCAAGCTCACTGTGTATCCCAAGCACGAAAGTGGTGCCCTTCTTCGGAGCCAAGTCGCCGTCGCGTGCACCCAAAGAGGCTGGTAACACTCGCGGCGATACACTCCCGCCATCCCACGAGTGCAGGCGTGCAAGGGCCGCAAGGCGACGATGGGCGGCGCTGCATCCAAAGACCGCTATGACCGCGCCGCCGTCACCGGTATTCTGACGCTGCACGAACAAAATGTCACATCGTGGCCGAGACTTACAGCAGCCCTCAAGAAGCTGCCCTCTCTGCGCACCATTTCGATCACCGACAACCCGCTTCGAGACCCCGTTCCATACGCTTTCACCTCCCTTTCTCTCTGGAGCACGCTCGTTAGCCTGGACCTTTCCCACAACCGTCTCAAGTGCGCGTGCGCTCTGGGTAGCGAGACACCGTTACCCAGGTCACACGCTGCGGAGGCATTAACACGCGTCACGACGAAACCCGTGGGCAACACCGCCTACGGCTCCAGACAGCTCCCTCTCGAGTCTCTCAACATTTCCGGCAACGATCTGCACATGCTGCCCCCGCTGCTCTCTGCTCGCTTTCCACGCCTGCGCCGCCTCATCTGCACCGATAACAAGACAGCGCTCGACATTCCGGTGTCGTTGGAGCGGTGCATTGGCGCCAGTAGGAGCCTCGAGGTCGTGGCGCTCCAGCGTAACGGGCTGCAAACTTTCACCATCGCTGATGACGCCGTCGAGAAGCCGTTCCCGGCGCTGCGCGAGCTCCTCCTTGACCAGAACCACCTGGGCGGCACGGTGAGCTTGGGGCTTGTATCGGGCAAGGAGTCGCCGATACTGCCGTCTCTGAAGCGAATTACCTTAGACAACCAAAGAGGGAAGGGGCCGCTTCGCCGCATTGACGCGGCCATTTTTGCGCATTGCCCGGGCCTCGTTTGCCTCTCCCTTCAGGGCAACTGCAACGAGGGGGAGCTCCGTGACTCACTGGCGCAGTCAGACACCTACCGCAGCTGGCAAGAGCGCAAGAAGGATGTCATCGACAAGAAGCTGCACGCCGGTGGCCAAGCTGAGCTTCTTTAGAACCTGGTGCTCAGAGGGTGCTCTAGAGTCGGGCGTCTCTTTGCCCACGTGGGCAAGGGTCGAGCCTCTCCCTCAGCCAGTGTTATGAGCCCCCCCCACACAAAAAAGAAAGGGCTGCATGCACTGTCTGCGGGTGCAAGCATTGCCCTCGCAGCGTCGAGGCGGGAGATGTGCATTCGTCTGCCTCTATGTATGTGTGTGCGGCTTTGGTGTTTTTGATTAAATGTGTTTCGTCGCTGTATCGCCTCTGTGCGGCACGTCCCCTCGGCGGGGCAGTGCCGCAGCGTTGCCTCTCCTCCCCTCCATTCTCTTCCACCGCGGGCTCGCACGCCCTCTCTGCTGCGCGTCCCCTCACCTCCGTTAGTGCAGCTGCGCCGTATTCGTTCCGTCTTTTTCTCTCTCCCTCCGATGTTTCGCTTCGGTCTAACATGAGCAGTGAGCGCCCCGGCGGCAGCGACTGCGAGAGACGATGAACTCCGAAGATGCACAGTGACAACCGTTACGAGCCTCTTCAATGAGCTCGTTTGAGCCTTCTGCGGCTCTTCCACTTTCTCTCTATGAGTCTTCCTCGTTGAGAGCCGCAGTGTGTGACGCGCGGCTATTGACACAGTCGCTGACAAGTCGTGCGTATGAAAGCGAAAATAATAGTAGAAAGTAAATCGCCAAGTCTGCGGAGGTGTGTGTCCCCCGGTCGCTGAAGCGCGCCTGCTCGTCACTCTCCCCCTTCCTGTGTAGGCTGAACTCTTCTCTGAGTTGCCAAAGTGAGCTGTGGAGGATGCAGAGGCGCGTCGGCCAAAGCGTACGCAGACGAGTACGCGCCTTCTCGTCCAAACACTTGCTCACATGTGCACCTCGTCTGCCCTGATGGGCTCGTGTGAGGTACCGTGACGGAGCGCGAGGCGAGAGGAGAGGCGAGAGGGGTGGAGCGGAATGTGGGGGACGCGGCGCAAGCGGAGGTGAGGTCCATGAGGTGAAGAAGCTCAGTGAGCGACTCTGACCCCCCCTCCCCCGAAGGGCACGGCGCTGCGCGCTTTCCCCTTCCCCCAAACGCGTGCGGAAGAAGCGCTTATGATGCTGGCCGGAATGCGGGCGAGGGCCAACCCCTTTGGCGCACCCCCTCCCCGTACACGCGTGGCTGCCCATTCCCCCATTTTGGAGTCTGCGGGCGGAAGGAGGGGGAAGGGGGGGGTGCGCTCGCTCGCCTCGGGCTCCCTTTAGGGGTGGCGCATACGTCGACACTTCACTGCACGCCTTGCCGTATGCAGAACTGCATGTGCATCCTCCTCGCTCCAGCCGTCTTTTCTTCCTTTACCTCTTCTACATCGCCCTCATGGCTACGCGCGCTTTTCTTCACGAGCGTTTGCTGTGGCTGTCGCCCGCACCGCTGCTACCGGTGCTACACTACGCAGACGACGACCATTCTTTCATCAGCCACAGCCGACTTTTCAAGTGCACCCACAGCTACACGTACGTATTTGTACCCTCGAGAAGAGTCTCTGTGCCTGCGGCGGGCACTTCATCTGCGGCGGCGCCTGCGCAAGCGCCCACGCGGCTCTATGCCCGCTTTCCAGATAGTGCCTGGCACGCGCGTCTGCATCTTCTTCGATTGTCGTGTCGGAGGTGACGGAAGGGGCTATGAGGAGCTGCGGCAGACGGTGTACACGCAATGCAGCCAAATGCTTACGCTTTCTCGCCTCCACTCCTCTGGCGATCGGACAGCGCTTTCTGCATCCGTTCATATCGTGACCCACGCTCGCGTGGCGTCACACGCGACATCTTTTCAGGCTGAGGCTCCCGGCGAGTCAAGCGATTTTCGTGCTGCTGATGTGGTGGCTGGCCTACGCCCTCTTCAAACCGCCCAGCCTGATCATAGCGTTGGCGTGTGTGGCGCCGACACTTTTGGGAATCGCATGGAGGCGGTGATGCCGCATATTCAGCGGGCTCTCGATGATTCGCAGCAGCGCTCTCAGCTCATCCTCATCTGCTCCTCCTACGTTAGTCACACGGAGGCAACGCAAAGTCTGTCGGGTCTTCGCCTTGGCGCCTCGCCGCATCAGTGGCTGCGCTGTATTCTGGTGGACTGGGCGGCAGTTTGCGTGACTGTTGGCGAGCTGACTAGCAACACGCGCGTGTACCGCTGCTCCCGTAGTATGCGCCAACTGCAGGCTGCGGTGCAGGACAGCCTCTGTGTTTTTCTGATGCCGGATGTGCGCCCCTCACGCCGCCTTCAACTGAAACTGGGTGCGCAGGCGATGCCAGTCATTGCTGCGCTTTGGCACTACGGCGCCTGCCTCGACGAGAGCGACACCGTTCGCGGTGTAGCGAGGGCAGAGCGTGCGTCACCTGCCGCTCTGTCCGAGGTCAGCGATATGACGTGCCGACGCCTTGAAGCGCCCGATTGCTGCAAGTCTTCTGCCGCTGCGGCATCGGTGGCCGAGTGGGGTGACCGGGGGGACGGCTGCCCGACACTGCATCTACGCGCCATCCTGGAAGCTGACCAGGTAGATGAATCACTCCTGTTTGGAGACACATGGGTGCTGGCCTTGGACACAGCTGTCACCGCCTCCACCTTGATATCGTCTTCAGCGCCACTTTGGCCATCTGCCGCATCGACTGTTGCACTCTGGTACGCCTTCTTCAATGCCTTCTTTGGCGATGCGCTCGTGCTCACCGGTGAGGCGACAGACATGGGGAGCCGCCATCGCGCACTGCAGCGCCGTCATCACTTTGTCGCATATTTCATGCCAGACAAGACGATGCGCGTTCGCGAGATTGTGCCCCCAGAGCTGCGTTTCGTGCCACTCCCTGCGCCTCCCACGCCCGAAGGGCTACGGGAGCAGAGGGTGTATGAATCAGAAATGCAGCGCCTTCGGCAGCAGCTGCTGTCCTGCTGCGCCTCCGCCTCTTTCTCACTCGATGCGCTTCTGTCAAGTGGATGATGCGGAGCGGCGAGTACACTGTAGTCCTCGGTTCTGGGCTGGGTGGTGGGAGACAAGGGGGCGGGTGGGGGAGGTCTTTCTCGACGCTTGCACATTTTTTTTGCTCATGTGCGCATCCATGTTTGTGTGTGTGTGTGTCGCACCTGCACCCCATCGTTGTCCCCCCTCTCACCAGTCATCTGCTCCCCCCCTCCCGCCTTCGCGGCTCTCTTGTCGGCTTCACCGTTTTTTTTTTACTTTCCCATGAAGTCTTCAGAGGGGGGCCTCCCCTCCCCCCTCTCTCACTCTCTTCTCTGCTACGCATTCTTTGCAGCCTGTAAAGCGCGCACAGCTGTGCTTCTCACTACGTTCTTCCACAGAACTTGCCCTCAAAGAGTGCCCCCTTCCCTCCTCTCCCCTCTCGCTGAAAGCCGTAATGGAAGGGTGAGAACTCTGCAGTCAGCCCTCTTGACGGCTCAGACGTCACTCTACCGCCTTTCCTTTCGCCCATATCTCGTAGCCGATATGCTGCGCTACTGAAGTTACCTCAACGAAGACTTCCGCAATGGTGCACACATGACGCCCTACCAACAGAGCGCGTGGAAAAGGGTAACGGCATCGCCGAGTCGACATAGGTTGCCCCCTCTGCTGAATCACGGTCCTCTTCGTACTTTGAAATCCTTTGAGCGTGTGGTTCACCTCGTCCATCTACTCTCCCGCGCTGTCTTCTCCGCCTCTGCGCACCTCTCTCTCTTGATCATCAGGATATAAGCGCATACATCCTTGCAACGTGCGCCTGAATATCGCCGTAGCATAGATTCTGTCTCCCCCCCACACACAGTCCGTTCGCCCTTCTCTCACGCTCCCTTTCTCATTCCCTTGCCCGATCCCTCTCACTCATCGCGAGAGGGAAAAGGGCGTCGGCTCGCACCAAGTCGGCCGCTCTGCATCGCGAGCTGTTCCTCTGCTCCTCCTCACTCGGGTTTGACATCCATCGCAGACTCTTCGCCATTATGCCGAAGGAGGCGTGCAGTGGCTTGTGGAGGTCGGAGGACATGGTGGCCCTCTCCCTCCACATGCAGCGCGAGGTGGCCCACGACGCCGTTCTCAAGCTCGGCGAGATCGGTCAGTTTCAGTTTCTCGACCTCAACAAGGATGTAAGCGCCTTTCAGCGCGACTTTGTGCAAGAGGTGCGGCGCTGCGACGACATGGAGCGCAAGCTGCGCGTTCTGCAGGACGAGATCGACAAGGCAGGCGTGGCCACCATCGCGGACAGTGGCGCGGAGGGGGAGACGATGTCCTCACTTGAGCACAAGATCGACGAGGTCTACTCGGAGGTCATGGAGCTCAACGAGCAGTACCAGGCGCTCATCGAGGAGCGCAATCGGTCGAAGGAGCACCTCGAAATTCTCTCGCGCGACTTTGGCGGGGCTACCGGCGAAGGACTGCTGATGGTGACCGGCGTCATTCCCAAAGAGCGCATACCGGTCTTTGAGCGCCTCGTGTACCGCGCGACACGCGGCAACTCTCTCATGCGCACGGACGAGATCGATAAGCCTTTCTACCACATCCACTCAAACTCTTCCGTCCATAAGAGTGTGTTCGCCGTGTACTTCTCGGCTCCGCGGCTGCGAGAAAAGCTGATAAAAATCGCCGAAGCGAACGCGGCCACCATATACAACTATGCCGACTCGGAACAGCAGCTGACCCGCATGCACGCCTCGCTGCAGCACCAGGTGGACACGATCACCCAGACCCTCAACCAGTCGGCCTACCGCCAACGGCAGGTGCTGCTTGGTATTGCGGCTGCCTGCTACGAGTGGCGTCGCGCCGTGGTGACGGAGAAGGCGGTCTTCGCGACGATGAACATGCTGAAGTTCTCGGGCTCGACGGCGATCGCGCAGGGGTGGGCGCCGGTGCGCGCGTGCGACGACATCCGTACGGCGATCGCTGAGGCCGAGTACCTGAGCGGGGCGCAGGTTGCGACCATCATTGAGGAGCTGGGCACCCAGGAGACGCCGCCGTCTTACTTCAAGACCAACAAAATCACGGGCACCTTCCAAAGCATTGTGGACAGCTATGGCATCGCCCGCTACAAGGAGGCGAATCCCGGCGTGTTCACGATCATCACCTTCCCTTACCTCTTTGGTGTCATGTACGGTGACGTCGGTCATGGGGTCATTCTGACGCTCTTCGCTGCCTTCCTCGTCTTCCAAGAGAAGAGCTTCGAGGGGAAGCCTCTCAATGAGATCTTCGCCATGATCTTCGGTGGCCGCTATTTATTGCTGCTGATGGGCTTCTTTGCTGTGTACATGGGGCTCCTGTACAACGATATGTTTGGCTTCTCCATCGAAATCTTCGCCTCAAGCTACCGCTGGCCGCAGCTGCCTCCGGAGGGCCCAGACGGCATTGTGCACCCGTCCTTTCCCACTGGCCGTCCCAGCGTGAAGCCGACCTCGCCGGTCGTCTTCGGCATCGACTCTGCGTGGTCGGAGACGGAGAATAAGCTTGAGTTCTACAACTCGATCAAAATGAAGTGCTCCGTCATCATCGGCGTGGCACAGATGATGGCTGGCGTGTTCATCTCCCTCACGAACTACGTGTACTTCAACGACCGCGTCAAGGTGTGGTTCCGCTTCGTTCCGGAGATGGTATTCTTGTCGTGCACCTTTGGCTACATGTGCTTCCTCATCATTGTGAAGTGGCTGACGACGTGGGAGAACACGCACGATGCCCCGTCGCTGCTGGAGACGATGACAAACTTCTTCTTGGCACCAGGCACTGTCACCCTACCGCTCTTCTCTGGACAGGCTACGCTGCAGATGCTACTTCTGCTGGTGTCGCTCGCCTGCGTGCCATGCATGTTGTGCGTCATCCCCTATCTGGAGAAGCAGCAGCACGACCAAAAGATGCGAGAGCGCGCCGCGCACCCGCCTCCAGAGGGCTGGGAGGAGGAAGAGGACGACTTTGACCTCAGCGAGGTAATCATCCACCAAGTCATTCACACGATCGAGTACGTGCTGGGCTGCGTGTCGAACACCGCATCGTACCTGCGTCTGTGGGCCCTCTCTCTCGCCCACTCGCAACTGTCGGAGGTGTTCTGGAGCTTTGCCTTCCTCCTCACCGTCAACTACGATAACGGCTCCGGCATCTTGATCTTCATGGGCTTTGCTGTATGGATGGCGGCGACAATTGGCGTTCTGCTCGGCATGGAGTCGCTTTCCGCCTTCCTGCACGCGCTGCGTCTTCACTGGGTGGAGTTCAACAACAAGTTCTACGCTGCCGATGGCCACGCGTTCGAGCCGTTTGACCTTGCAGAGTCTCTGAGCAAACTGCGCTAAGCACAGGCACCCGATGGAGGCGCGGGGGGGGGGAGAGTCGACGCCGGGGGCGCAACGGTCCTTCCTCTGCAGCTCGAATCTTTGAGTGGCTTTGGGGCTCGGCGCATAAATGGCGCGATGCAGGGAGTCAGGAGGACTCTTACAGTGCTGACGCTCTCCTTCCGCTCGCAGCGTCTCCTGCACCATCACGCAAGCCGACGGTGCCCCTTCGCCTCTTCTCTCGCGTTCCACTCCGCCCCCTGCCCACTTCTGCTGTACCGCCCTGCTTCGGGCGTTGGTGAATCAAGCGTTGTGAGGCATCGATACGTTTTCTCTTGGTCTGTCCGTCTGTGTGTGCTGTGTGTGCCGTCGGCGTCTCTCGTTAACGTTTACTGCAGCGAGTGCCCGTCAGAGTTGGCCCTTTCTCTGGGAGGTACCTTGTTGTGCCGCGCGCACTCGCTTTGTGTGTCTCTTTCTCTTCCAGTGCATCTTCTGGGGAGTGAGGCGTCTCTCTCTCCCTCTCTCTGTGTGTGTGTGTGTGTGCACGACGGATGTGCGTATGCGTTGTTTTGCGGTGTTCCCTAAGGCGCAGGTGTTGAGAAGCCGAAGCAAATATAGCAGACAGAGAGACTGAGTGGTGCACCGACGTGGGCTCACCGAGCATGACTGCGTGGCAGGCACAGAGAGAGAGACGAGTGAGGAGGAGGGGGGAGGGGTAAAGGTCGAGGAGAATCATAAAGAAGCGTCGCCGGAGATGGGGCGTCTTCGTTACCCCCCCCCACTTCTCCCCACTCTTGCGTCTCCTCTCCGTGCGCTCTGTGAGGCTGCTGAGTGCAAGCGCGTGGACGGAGATCGGCGGAGGTATGCTTAGCATTGCTGCGGTCTACGAGAGCTACATGAGCGAAGGTAGTGGGTGCGACAAAGCAGCGCCGCTTGCTTTGGTGGCCATGTGTGCTGCTACCATGGAGCGGAGACTCTGGTGCAGCGTGTGGAGAGAGGGTGTTGGTCGAGGATTGGGCTGCACACGCGTTGCCCAAACTTCACGTGGCTCGCCACTCTGCCCTTTGTCTCACAACGGTGTCCTTCTCATGTTCCCACGCGCAGTGAGGTGCGGCAGGCGTGTGTTTCCTCCCCCCGACTCTTTACGTTTCTCCTCTTGCGGTCTTCCGCCATCGTCACCGTTTTCCTCCGACAGTGTGCCTGCGCCTCTAAAAGTGATTGCGCATGTCTGCCCTGTGTATGTGCCCCTAACTGCACCATCTCTGTTTCAGTGCGTGTGCGTGCTCGCGTCTCTCCTCTCTCTCACGGCGCTATCGCCATAAGACGTCACGATCGATACGGCGCGAACGACCCCTTTTTTCTCTTCCCTCTCCGTTGTGTGCGTCGTACGTGTCTGGCCTACACTGCCGCGTAGCCCAAGAACTGCAAAGGAGACGATGTGGCGCATCACGGCGGCTCGGCATGCGCAGCTGTTCGGGCTGACGCAGCGCAGGCTGCTGTCGGGGACCTTCACGGCATGCCCATACCACCGGGCCAAAGAAGGGTCTGCCACGGCCATGGCGCAAGGGGCGGCGGAGCACTGCCCCGTTGTGGGCACCACACCGCACACGCGTTGTCCCATGGAGGTAGACCTATGCGACCGCCGGACGCCAACCATCTCGGCGATGGTGTCGCAGATGGGTAAGACGCAGCTTTCTGCTTATGTGGCCGCCACCGCGTTGGCGGGGTACGTCATTGCTGGCGGCACCAGTCCCTTCATTGCCGCCGCCGTCACCACCGGCACGATGCTGCAGTCCTGCTCTGCCAACACGGCAAATCAGATCATAGAGGCACCGTATGATCGGCTGATGAAGCGTACCTGCCGCCGCCCTCTGCCGATGAAGTTTCTCTCACCACAGGTGGCCGCGGCCATCTCCGGCGTGGAGCTCAGTTTAGGCACTGGGCTGCTATACTGCGCGAGCCCACCGGCAGCGGCGTTGGGCGTCCTCAACTGGTTTCTGTACGTCTGCGTTTACACCCCGCTGAAGCGCGTCTCCGCCCTCAATACGTGGTTTGGCTCTGTTGTGGGAGGCGTCCCACCGTTGATGGGCGGCGTTGCGGTCGCCAGCTTCATCACGCCGCCGGTGTGGCTGCTGGCGACGTTTCTGTTTGTGTGGCAAATCCCACACTTCAACGGGCTCGCCTTTCACTGCCGACGCGACTACGAGGCGGCCGGCTACAAGATGCTGGCCTTCTATAATCCCTGGCGTGCTTCCTTCTACGCCGTTGCCCTCTCTGTGGTGATGGCTGTCCTCACTCTCATCTGCCCGACGTTCGCCGGCATGGAGGTGGAGGGGTCGTGGTACTACTCGGTGACGGCGGCCGCCAACGCGCTCATGATCTACAAGTCGCTGCTCTTTCACAATGATCCGGTGCGCCACTGCCGCGGCTGCTTCGTCTTCTCGTATGTTTATCTCAGCGTGATTCTCGCCGCTATCATGCTGAACCACGTTCAGCCGATGCACCTCGCGCAGCGCTCCATCCACTACTCTACCACGGAGACGGTGGAGGCATCTGCGACGTCCCCAGCAATGCTGTCCACCGTAGAGGCGTAGCTTGTACTCGCCCCCCCACAAACTCAGGCAGCTGCGCACACAGGCGTGCAGCCCAAGCCGCACTTCGAACTCTGACACGAGGGTCTCTTGCAGCTGATGGCTCACGTACCCCTTTTCGACCTCGCGCATGCTGGCAGCTGTGTGGGCGGGCACGAACACCGGCTCGGACGGTGCCCCCCGCCCCCTGCCGGTGCAGGCACCTAAAAGGTTAGAACGCAAAGCAAATGCCGCACAGCACGTACGCAGTGCTCTGACAATGCATACCGGAGCACAGATCAGCACATTCGCCAACCAACAGGCAACCGCGGAAGCCGTTGCCGTTACCCCTCCGCTGTTTCTCTGCCATACGCCGTGCTTTATCTTTGAGAACATGTCGACGCTCAGTGAAGTTGACACGGCGAGTGTGAGGCCGCGCCCTTCCCACCGTGCCCCGAAGAAGAGTTACAGCGACGAGATGGTGATGGCGAGTGGACAAGACAACGCGCGAAGTGACGTCTGCTCGGATGCTCGACAAGCCTCCCCCTCCCTTCCCTCCCACAGACAAGCGGACCGGCGGTGCTGCCTGTCTGCCCCTGCGCAGCAGACACTCCCGCTGTGTAACAAAGAGAATTTCGTGCGTTCGTTTTCTTACGCTCATTTTGGCTTTTCGATTTGTGCGTGCCGCTCTCCGCCGTGCGCACTCTCGCTCTCTCGGTGGGTTTGCGCGGATGAGTGTGAATGGGGGGGAGTCGAGGCAGAAAGGGGTGGACGGCGCCCCCCTCCCCCTCAATGCTCTCTCGGTGGCTTTCACGCTCTTCAGAACGGAGTGCAGAGCTGACACCCTCACAATTTCGTTTGACTTCCTCACCTTTTCTTTGTGTTCGCCTCACTGCCCTGATGAGGCGTGCGATGGGCACGCGCGCACCGGGCATGCGGCGGAGGCTTCTCTTAGTTTCGTCTCTCTCTCTGTTTCCACTTTCCCCGAAGTGTCTGACTTCATCGAAGCGAAGAATAAGAAGTGTGTGTGCGTGTTTGCATGTGCCTAAGTGTTTAAGCACCGAAGTGCTCTCTCTTTCCCTTATGGAAGAGGATTCTTGCACGCGCGCGTCTCTCTCTCTCTCTGTGTGCCCCTCTGTCGTTGTGTCTTAGTAGGCAAATCTGTTTCCTGTAAGTGTGTGGGCTCGTAGGCGCCGCATCTTTCATGTGTCAGGCCATCGCCTTTGGTTGTGAGTGCTCGCGAATCTGCGCGCGATGGATCTCTTAGAGAGGTAGCGAAAAAAGGAAAGAGCGCGTGAGAGCAACAGGCATGGCGCCGGAGTACCCTCCCCACTTCACTCGCTCCCAACCGTTTCAAAGTGGCGCATCCATGTCGTACCCTCTTTGTGCGCCTATGCGTGATGCGCCTCTGGTGCGCTGTTGTCGGAGACGGACGCGGGGTGGTGGTGGGGTGAATGGATGCGCCGGCGGGTGCACACATACACACACGCGTTCTCTTTCTCCCCCTTTTCTCATCTCTGGCGCAAAACGTGAGTAGGAGTGACGCACGGACCTATGAGCTCGCCGCCTCGGGGCAGCTTTTCTCACGTGCCGTTCTTTAGTAGGAAAGATGTCGGCGCGTAAGTGATAGGTCGAGGGGGCCCACGGCAGGGCTGAGGAAGCGAAGCGGAGGAAGGGGGGCAGAGTGGAGCTGCTGAGCGGTGCTGAGCGTATGCGCTAGCCTGTTCACCTCCTTCTCGATGAGCTCGCCTGCTTCTCGCAACCCGGTGAACGCATCCCGTTTCTCTCCTGCCTGCTCTCCTCTTCGGCTTTCACCTCTTCTAGCAGTCCTTGGCGCAGTGCGTGCCTGCGCAAGCGGGTTTGGGGCGGCATTGGGCAAGCAGCCACAACTCCCGGCTCTCCTTTACTCCCGCGGGCTACCGCTTTGCTCCCCTTCTCCCTTCGGTAGACTTTGGCGGATCTGCCGAATGTCGTGGTTGAACAGCGCCGCCTCAATGTGTGTGTCTTTCTCTCGCCCCCCTACTGATAAGCTGGCGACGCGTGCGCCTCTCTCCCTTCTGTGCGTTAATACACGTCGTCGCTCTTTTCCCCTCATCGGCCACCGCCCTGCTCGCCGATCGTCCCCGCCCGCTTTCTTGTTCTCTGTCATCCCCATCGCTGTAGGAGCGGCTGTGCGGCGCACGTCTGTCTGTTTGCCGTGAGCAATGTTTCATATTTGTCATGAGCGGTCGATGCAGTGTATCGTTCAATCTACGGGGTCAGAGTACTAAAACGCTTAGCGCATTGTGCGCCGCACTTGTGTCGGCTTCACCTGTTCACAAAGATGTCGGACAGTGCGGCATACGCACAGAGTAGCACATGCACGGCACCGCTCCGCTCGAGAAGCGTGGCAGTGCGCGCTGCTCGCAGGGCACAGGCCTTTTTCCGCTTTCCTCTTCCTCTCTCGATGCTTTCCTGCGACCCGTGCATGGCTTCCGTATCATGGGAGACGTGAGGGGATGAGAGGACAACGTCTATGTGCCAGCGGATGACAGACACTTTCTGCTTCGCTTTTTCCTGTGCCCTCACTGCCCCCTCCCTCTGGTCCCCTTAGCTTCCCTTAGTCGTCGACGCCAGTTGTTGCGGGTAGCTGAAAGTGGTGCAGAGGCCGCCCTCTAAAGATAAAACGTGTTCTTCTGCACATGCCCTGTGCTCTTGCCCACCACCAAGCAGCTTCCACCAACGCACAGGCGTGTACACACGAACGGGCCATTCCTCCAGTAGTGTCGATCGAGAGAAGATTGGCTGCCGTTCCGTTCTCGAGACATGTCTGATGGGACGGCGCGGCAACTCGCTATTGCAGCCTCTTGGGTGCACGCTGACTTACAGAAGCTACGACGCCGACTTGAGAGAGTTGCGGTGGCAAGGCAGCTCAAAGCGCTGGAGGAGCATTGGCGGCACGTGGAGACACAACTCGGCGCCGTGGAGCGAAGTACCAGTCACCAGCGCTTTCGAATAGAGCAGCTGACGAAGGAGCTGGAGAACCTGCGAGCAGAGCTGGAGCCGAACCTCACGCTCCTCGAAGAAGGTCAGCGAATCGTCCACGGTGTGCGGAATCAGCTTCATTATCAGAAGAGCATTAGTCGCAGCCACACTTCCTATAGCGGTGAGCTGACTGGCTTATCAACTGTGAAGGGCGTAGGCGCCGTGGATCTGCACATCTCCGTGGCCTGTCCGCTGTCGGTGCACGGCCTGTCCCTCTTTCCCAGCTGTGTTGCTCATGCTGCCCCACCACGAGCCACGGATGTGCGTGCGTTCCTGCAGCGTTGTGCGTCGCTCTTTCAGTGGAGCGAAGAAGAGCAAGCTGTCAAGCCGCCCTTCTTCTTCGACGAGCCCTGCCTCATGGAGTGCGACACGAATGGTACGCTGAGCGACCCAGAGGAACGTGTTGCCCTCAGCGCAGCAGTGTGCCGCAACGCTGCGTGCCCGTACTGGCACCGCGATCAACTGACCCACGTCAAGATGGCTGTCGCCGTCCTTCTAGACTTTATCCGTTGCCATTCAGTGCTCGATGAGCATCTCTGCGCCGTTACCCGCTTGACGGCTAGCCTCGCGCGCCACGTGCATCACGCCGACTCCATCTCCTTAGTTTGTGCCCTAGTCTGTGAGGCCCTGCAGAGGCTGATCGTGACCGGTCTGCATGCGTGGCTTCTTTCGGGGAAACAGTCGACGCTTTCGATGATGAGCGCCCCTGTTTTGAAGACGATCGACGCGCAGCGGTCTGCACCTTCCCGCGCCGCACTTTTACGAAACACCGAGGAGCGGGAGTGCTGGAACGCAGTCGAGCAGCAGCAACAGAACCTTTTTCCCAGCACCGACTCTTTCTCGCTCACTACTGCAGCTGCTGCACAGTTTCAGTCGCATCCGAGCTCCCTCTCGTGGCGTTGCATGCTGGCCGCTGTAGAGGATGTTGCGCTGCGGCGATGGCTAGGGCGCCAAGGCGTTGAGCTGTTTCCTCGCTCGCCCGAGTTGCACATGCAGTACGTCCTCGCGGTAGTGAGCAGCGGTGGCGGCAACTCTGAGGTGCTTGAGAGTTGTCTGGCAGCCTGCCGCACCCTTTCTGCTCAGGCAGCAGCTTCTGTCGTGGCCGGCCTAGACTGTGGGCAGTACGCCTCCAGCGTGGCACGCCACGTTGCCTACTTGCTGGCCCGCGTGTTTGCCCACGTGGCAGAGACAGATGCGGCCGCGGCTTTGGCGTTTCTAGCGCCTCTTTTGAGCGCCGACACGGAAGCAGGTGTGGCCACCCTTCTGTTGCCACTGGCGCGTCAGAACCTGGCGCTGCTCATGGTTGCACTACGCCGCACTGGCCACATGCGCTACGCCAAGTTCCTCCCTCTGGCCGCCATCTCCGACATAGCTCTGGAGCTGCCGCCGTCGGATGGGACTAACCCGCCAGAGAGCGGTCGTGAGGCGCTGTATGCAGCATTGAGGCTTGTGGCGTCGTACAAGCGTGACCGCTTCGACGCGCAACTTGTGAGCACCTGTGATTCGGCGCTGCAGCTTAGCATTCTACGGACGTTTTCTCACCGACTGGCGTATGCAGAGCGCGTTGTGGAAAAGACGGTGCCGGAGTCGCCGCTGGCGCAGGGCGTTCTCTATAGTGAGTACGTGGATGCGGTTGCTCAGCAGCAGTCGGTGCATGCGGCAGCTTCCGTGGCAGACGCCCTCGCGCACAACGAAGGGTCCTCCTGTACGCTGATTTTTCTGCTGCAGAGACGTCTCCGTGCATGGGGATCACCCCTCTCGCAGGATGCACAGGATGCCGTGCTGGCCTTCTGCGCGGAGAACGACCTCACTCCAGAGGAGCTTGGTGACCCATCGCGCCTTCGGGATATCTTTCAGCTGCCTTTCTCACGCTCCCCACCTGTCGAGTGGGTATCTGCGTACGCACTCCAGGTGATGTGCACATCGGGCGACGAAACTGCTGCAGAGTCGATGTGGGCGAAGATGGACGCACTACCGGTGGAGTTGCTGATGCACGACGCGGTAGCGGCCACCTTCTTCTTCCACCTTCTCCTGCAGCTCAGCGGAGAGGCTTGCAGCGCAACGCTCTTCTACCGTACGGTGCGCCGCTGCCTTTCCCTCTTTGGTGAGGTGCATCATCTCACCTGGAGCGCACTGGAGGGGTCAGCAGGGAATATGATCGGACTGCCGCATTATCTGAGTCTTTGCATCTACCAGGAGGTGCCGCTGCTCTTGGGCCCAGGCGCTGGTGCCACATTCGCGTGGCGCTGCCTCGTTCTGGAGGCGGCTGCCAGCTTGGGTGTTCTCCATCCTCTTTTGGTGACTGACTAGGCTGCGACGGTGGCGCAGAGTGCGCAAGCGCCTCCGCCGTTTTACGATTGCACGAAAGCCCTCCATCCCCCCCAACATCCTCTTTTGTGCAGCCCTACGCTGCGCATGCCTGCGTGCGTGTGCCACTGCTTTGTCGGCTCATCCCTCCTCTCTGTCTCTCTGAGCAAGTACGAGGCAGCGCCACTCCGCACGTATGCCCCCGCGCGCTCGATCGGCGCAGCGCCTTCCGCTCCCCTCTGCGTTGGTGATTTTGTCTCCTTACGCTTTCCTCTCTCACCTCCCTCCTCTTCCCTTCTATGCTCACCGCATCTCTGCCCGCCACTCGCTGTCCTGCGCTTGCGTTGTACTCATATCTGTGCTGAGCGTTTCCACGTGCTGATGCCGTCGTTGTCGTAGCACATCGAGGACGTCGCTATCGGAAAAGAGCTCTTGTGCCCGCCTTCTCTATTCACGGCCTCGAGAAAGAAAAATAAGGCACACAGGCCCTTGCTGGGGAGGGTAGGAAAGCTGTGCAGTGCGGCAACTCTTCAGGGAGTGCGAGGGAGAGGGGGGGGTGAGGCGCAGAATGGGGGTGCAAGCGAACGCTCTTCCGCTGCTGCCCACTTAGCGGCACCTCCTTTCCTCACCATCTTGGCCTCCCTTCGCTCCTGCAGTGCAGAGGTGCGGTGTGGCGGAATAGACTGTCTCTGCGGAGAGTTCCACATCTCTCTCGAGGTGCTGTGAGAGACACAAGCACATCAAAGGGCGCGTGAGTACGCGCTCGCCAGCGACGTCCTCCCTGCATGCACCAGGGCGTGCCATCTCCGCTTCCTCTGCGTTTTCTTGTGCCTTTGAGTAGGAGTGGGGCGGTGGGTCATGCCGCCCGCCTCGCTGGCTTTTGAGCCGCCGACTGTGGTGGCAGTGTTCGCATCACATGCGGTGCTGTGCTGGGAGCATCCGCGCACACCACACAGCAAGTCCTTCGCGGGGCACATTGCGTGGGAGTACCAGATCGAGTACAACTGCTCTTGCAGAGCTGCACAGCAACCCTGCCGTACCGCCGGCAGAGACACCTTCGTCCTCTTGGCGACACCACACGAGGGGGAGACGTACTACGTGCGAGTGGTGGCCAAGGCAAGCATCGCAGGCTCCATTGCTGGCCTCGTTTCCGCCAAGGTGGCATTCACAGCGTCCTGCAACGTGCACATACCCTGGCTCTACGCTACTCAACCACCTGTGTGCGTCTTCGATGCACTCTACCTCTGTGCGAACACCGCAGCAGAAGACGTCGAGGCGCTGGGGGACGCCCGAAGCTCCACCACCGACAACATGGCAGCGCTCGACGGGAATCGTGCCTCCTACACGCTCGAAGGCGACGTCGCTGTACACAGTTATCGCATCGTCTACAGCGGCACCGCTGCGCTCCCGCTTGGGCAGGCGAGAACCGTGTACTACATGGTCGCCACAGCGCGGGTGCACACAGGGAAGCGTACCCGCGCTGTGGAGTTGTTAACTATGATACAGCAGGAGGCGGCGTCGCTCGTCTTCTGCGGGGTGGGAGACAGCGGCCGTCTTGCCCTACGCGCCGCACTGATGTTCTTGTCGTTCCTCACGACGGCGTGCCCCTCTCTGTGCACGTCGGTCCTGTGCATCACCTACGGGACGCCCCGCCTGCTGTTAAAGGAGGGCCCGCGCCTGCTGGCACACACCCTCCCATTAAGTGGGCAGGTCCTACACTTCACTCAGCTGCCCCTGAGCGAGTTCGCGCCTGCCGCGGGCGATATGGCGGCCCTGTCGCAGAGGGGCTCCGGCATCGCTGCTGACACGCCGCCGCTCGGCTACGCAAACGGATTTTACCGCAACGCGCTCTTGGGGGTGCAGTGCCGACTCACAGACGGGATTGGGCTGCACTTTCGTCTGTCATCACCAGACCAACTGTTCTCCAAAGCGGAGGAGGAGGAGGTCTTCGATGTGATGGGGCAGCTACGCGCGCTCGCAGAGCTGTTCTTTCCGTCCTCGCCGCAATGGCTGCTGCCGTCTATTACGTCCGTCAGGTGCCGTACCGAAGGCCCGCTCCTGCACACAACCGTGAAGGGTGTTAACCTGCACTACTATCCTCGATTAACATTGGCGCCGTCCTATGAGCGCGGCACTCCTCTTTTTCCGCGCGTCACCGTTAGAGCGCCGCTTCAGCTCGAGTGCACCACCTGTCTCTTGACTTGGGTGCAGCAGTGCACAGCCGCTGGCGGATCGCGTAGGGGAGCGCCATGGAGCATATCGGCATATCTTCTTGTGCAAACATCTCTGGGCACGGCCTTTGCTCCGGGGCTGGCGACGGTGACGCTCCCAGAGGACCTGTTCGAGCTGTTTCGTGCCGCGCAGCAGACCTCCGCGCCATGGAGTGTGGAAGCTGCTCCGAGGCTCATCGAGTGCGCCTTGCAGCTGCAGCCGCTGTATGTAATGGCTCGCACCGAGGGCACCGCGTATCCGATCGAGAGAAGCAACGCGCTGCGCAATCCCCTTTTCGAGTCCCTCTGCGCTCTCGCCTCTACCGCGGAAGTCCTCCTCTCGCCTACAGGGGCCAACGCAACGGCCAAGGCTGGCAGCAGCATGCTGGAGTTCATGACCAGTGTTTCGGCCCGTCTCTCTGCGAGGACGACAGACGCGTCGGTGAGCGAGGTACCGGCTCTGCGTGTTCCGGGCAACGAGGCGGCCTTCCTGAAGAACGCGCTGGACGAGTGGACTGACGACGGCTTCACCGACATGCAGAGGTGGACCTCGCGGTGCGCATCGTGGAGGCAGCGCCTCTTTTGCGGGCTGCCGCTCCTCGGTGAGTCATCGTACCGCCACACGCTTCTGCGCATGCTCCGCGTGCTTTATGATGGCGCGGAGGTGAATGATGACGCCCCGCTCGCGTGCATTGAGGCATACTTGTACGCGCACACAAAGTACCACATCATCACGGCGCAATCTTCATCGGTGGACATGGACCGGCTGCTCTGCAGCGAGCTCTCTCTTGGCAGCTTTTGTCAGGCGTTTTCCGACTTCTTCAAGACTGAGGCCGACTCGACTTTCGGCTCACCGCTTCCGTATTGGCAGGAGCCGATGGTGCTGTGGGCGCTGTGCCACTGCTTTGAGCTGCGGCGCGAGGTGGCCCGTACAACATTCTGCTGCAATGTGGGGTACGCAGGCTGCGGCTTGTCGACGCTCTCCACGAGTATCTCATTTTTGTTGAACCGCGAAAACGCGCGGTGCGACTCGCGCCAAGGGATGTGCTTCCGCGTCGTTCTCTGCTGCGTTACGGCAAGTCGCCTGCCAGCGGTTTACGACGCTGCGCAGACGGGAGTGCGATGCTGCGTGTTTCTGGCTGCCGAAGCGGCAGACTTGACGAGGGCCCAGTACACATCAATAAGGATTCGTCTTAAAGAGCACTTGACCTACGCAAGGCAGCAGCTGTTCCGAGTCATCACAAAGGCAGACGAGCACCTACAGAGCTCCTCGAACCTGCGCAAGGAGCTGGAGGACGAGGCATCGGTGACTGCCTTGATGACGCGCATTGCTGCAGAGGTGGTAGGTGAGTGCGGCGCAGAGGAACAGCGGCTGATGGTCGCACTCGCCCCATCGACCTCTCGCCTTGCAGAACTCGCTGCCTGTACTCCTGCTGAGGCGAAGCAGTGCGCGAAGATACTCCGTTCATACTCGGAGACACTGCTCTTGGGCTGCCTCCGCCTTGGCGTTCTTCGAGAGGATGCTGACTGCACAAAGGCAGCTTAGCCGACTGTTAGGGTGCCAGCAGACGCCTGCATTGCTGCCTGCGATCGGGATGCAGTGTTGTGATATGGCCGCTTTCACCCCCTCCCTCCCGGCCCCATGTACGCGCGAGGGAGCAGCAAGCGCATCTGCGCCTGAGCGTTTGGCGGAACGCAGCGCCAGCGTTGTGTGGATCAACGTCGGACGGCGCGAGAGCGGTTTTGCGGCAAGGGGAGCAGACCACTGACAGACACGTCAGTCGAAAAAGGGAACGACTCACGTTGGCTCCGCGCAGGTGCGCTGCCGCCTTACGCGAATCTGCGCTGCCAGGGGTGCTGATCTCCTCTTTCTCCCCTCTCCTGTGTCTAATCACAGTGGGCTGCGCAGCGCAGTTTTTCGCGAGATTCCTCGTGCGTCGGTCATGTCCGTCGCATCTCTTTTGTGACTGCAGCAACTGGAGCGTCTCCCCTCATCTCGGCCATGCTGGCACCGCTGTGATGGTTGCACAAAGAGGCGGAGAGAACGCGTGCGCTGTAAAGGATGCACTAGAAATCGCGTATGCACCGGCGCGCGAGTGAAGGCGTCTCCACTCTTTCGTGCGCTGGCAACGCCGAATCCTTCTCCGCCTCTACCACGTTTCCTCACGTCTGCTGCCGGCTTGTAGAAGGCTGCGAGCACCCGCCTTCTCCGTCTCGAGGACGTCCTGGATTGCCTTCTACTCCCCTCTCCTTCCCCCCTCATCCACCCGCTCTCCCTCTCTCCATATTCGCTCCTCGTCCGTTGCTTTGCATCTTCGGTATTATCACTCTCACTGAAAGTGTCCGTACTTTGCTGCTGAAGTGCCGTGCAACGTACAGCATCAGGAAAAGTACCGCGCGCTCGTCGGCACCATCGGAGGATCAACGCGCTCTTCACAGCTGACGACCTGTGCGCGCGCACAAAAGTCGTCACTGACTTGCGCGGCGTGCGCGTCTGTCTACGAGTCTCCACAAACCTAGCAAACTGAACGACCAGGAAAAGGCGATATTTAGATGGACGGTGACCCGCGAGTGAGTGCCCTACAGTGGGAGGTAGTGAAAGAGGCCTCGGCTTCGCCCAAGACATGGGCCGAGCTGGCCCGCACCACCGCTGCGACCGCCGCGGCTGATCCGGTGGAAAGGGCGAACGCCGTAACGCTCGTGTACGAGCGCGCCCTGCGTGCGTTCGCTTCCTCCTACAAGCTGTGGATGGCCTACATTCATTACCGCCAGCTGGAGACCAGTAGGCTCTGTCGGCCGAGCGAGTGGTTCCAGTCTGTGCGCGAGGTGTACGAGCGGGCGTTGGCGGCGCTTCCCCAAATGCCGATGCTTTGGGTCGGCTACATGGAGTTTGTTGCTGCCGCTGAAGTGCCGCGTGTGACAATGGCACGACACGTACTTGCACGTGCCCTCGCAGCGCTGCCAGCGACTCAGCATCATCTCCTCTGGAAAGTTGCAAAGCGCTGGTGCGCGCAACCTGTCGTGCCCAGTGCTACGGTCCGAGCCGTCTGGCGGCTTTACCTGTCCTTCCACCGTTCGCTGCATGCGAAGCGGGAGTACTTTCAGGTGCTCGCGCAGAAGGGAGACTTCAATGCATTCCTCCAAGAGTGCGTGCACCTGGGACTTCCCGGTAAGGCGGACAAGGTCGCCGTCCAGGAGCGCGACCTGCTCCTGGGCGACGTGAGCTTTTGGCAGACGGTGCAAACAGCCCTGCAGGGGAAGGGCTGGCGCTTCACAGGCGACATCCGCCCTCTGCGCGAGCTGATCGACCTTGGAAAGTCGCGGTGCGCCTCCCCAGTGGAGCTCTCCATGGCGTTTGCGGTTTTTCTTTACGGTCAGGGGCACATGCGGGAGGGTCGACAGGAGCTGCGACAGCTGTTAGACGAGGCACCTGAGGCGCAGACGCTGACCTCGCTCTACCACCTTGCCGTGGAGGTGGAGGATCAGCTCGTGGAATCGTTCGCGGTGGACCCCGATCTCAATCAGCTGGACGACGCCGCGTATAACGGCGTTGTACAGCATCTCTTTGGCGACGGCGACCCGCTCAGGCATCTCGAGCGACTTGTGCGCGAGTTTCCGCTGCTACTCAACCAGGCACAGCTGCGGAACAGTCCGCACAATGCGACACTGTGGCTGAAGCGTGCGGAGCTGGTGCAAGAGGCCGTCTACGCGGGCCGCTCCACCTTTGACGATCTCATCGGCCTGTATCGCCAGGCTATTCAGCAGTGTACTGCAGGGATGTCGCGCGTGGAGGGGGCAGCGGCACAGCTGTTTTCTTCCTGTGCCCAGGCTCTCATTCGTGGGGGCAAGCTGGACAGCGCCGTCGTGGTGCTCAGTGAGGGCACGTGGTGCGTGCCGTTCACCAGTGCCGCGCTTAACGTGCAGCTTCTCGGTCTTCTCGTGGAGGTGCAGCTCATGTCGTCCTCCTCGCCCTTGTCCGTCAGGGATACACTGGCGGAGCGGTTGGCCGGTGGTGCTCGCGGTAGAGGCTCGAAGCGCGGCCGAAACGGACTTCTCCAGTCGAGTGCAGCCCTGCCCCACGTGGTGAACCACCCACACGCGTGGATCATGTGGTGTGACATTTGCGCTGCCTACGACGCAGCCAACGCAGCTGCTTGGCGACACCTTGTCGAGGCACTCGCCAGCTCGCCCGCCTTCTCCGCTGAGGCCGCCTGCTACGTGGCCCACAAGGCCTACGCTTGTAAGCACGAGTCGATTGCTGTCATGATGCTGGAGAGAGCTGTCGCTGCCACGCGGCAGCAGCCTACCGCGCACTTGTTCGTGCTGGAGCAGTACCTCTCCTTCCTGCACGTCCGTGACGGTCGAAAGGTACCTTTGCATCAGTTTCGTGAGGTGTTCAGCCTTGTACAGCATGTCACCCCGGTCGCCATACGCACCGCGCCGTCGGCCGTCATGGACCTGCACGTCAGCTGTGCTTACATGGAGGCGGCGATCGGCCTCTACGGGACAGCCGTCCGCATGATGCAGGAGATTTGTTTGGTCGCTATTGCAGCGCTTCGGGGGCGCGATGAGCACCTGCGTCTCCTGCAGGGCATTCTAGAGCATTCGATCACCTTCACAGAGCAGCGCCGGGGCTACGATGCAGTGCGCACGTACTGCGGAACGCTCGTTCAACGCATCCAGAACGCACTCCTCTTGCAGCGTGTTGCACTTCATTGGGCTGCAATCGAGAAGCGCTCTGGCAACACAGCACAGGCACATCTTATCCTCGACGCTTGCGGTGACAGCCAGGACCCATCCACAGAGCATGGCGAGGTGTATTGGCGGCTGTGGGAGTCTCTCTGCACAAGTGTGGAGGAGTTTGAAAAGGTTGCTAGGCGTCGGCAACAAGCAGCGATCCGCTTCGGCAAACATGGGGGCGCGAAGGAGCCGGCGTGAAGTCGATGGGGTGCGTGCCGACGAGAGTTGGCGCCTCGCCGACGCCCTTTTTCTCGTAGTTGCTCGACCTGCTCCAGGTACAGAGCGAGAAACAAACGATGCCGAGACGATCGTCTGAGCTGGCTGCTTTTCCTACGAGGCACCTTCCACACGAGTAGCCCACTTTGGTCACCTCTTTGCTCCTCGCTATTCCGGAAGTGGCCAACTGCTGCGCCGTCCAAGTAGAAGGTGTGCTCGCCATCGAACGCCCCTCGCTGCGACTACGATGCAGCGGCTGAGGGTTGAATTTTCCCTGGTCATCTCGCGTCTATGTTGCGGAACCCAAATTCCTCCGGCTACCTCAGTTCACCGCGCAGAGAGCTCACTACCCTCTCCTGGCACCAGTTGAGAGGTCTATGCTGCCGCTGTACCGAGCATGAGGGCGGCTCTCTTCCTGTTAAGACCCAGGCATCACGAGCTATCGACAATCCAACAAGGGTGCTCCTCCACCCACTGCTTCTCTTCGCCGGGTGCGTTGTAATGATGCTCAGCGTGGTCCTGCACAGACGGGAATGTGGAGGAGATGAAACAGAAATAGACTGGACAGCAACTGACAATGTTGGCTCGCCTGGCTCCTCAACTCTTCGCTGTAAGTCTGTGCTCTACAGTAGGCGCCATTCACCTCCCCCCTCTTCCGCCAGCCGGCGGCGCGGCATTGGATCTCCCCGCGGGCCTTCAGCACTTCGGCAAAGGAGGGAAAAAGAGTCGCACCAGACGTGACCCGGTGCCCATACCGCACGGCGTACGTGTAGGTGCGGTGGCCCTGCCCTCGTTCCCAAGGGTGGCGAGGCTGAAGCAGTGGCGGTCTGCCTTCACTGCGATCAACCTGCTAGGCGTATATAGGCTTCACGTTGGGCTACAGGCCGCAGAGCATGGCCTACTGTCACGGGTAGCTCTCCAGCAGATGCCTGGAAACGTTGCACGTGGTGCCCACGCTATTAAGATGGACATCGGCTCGCGTTACTAGGCGCGAGGCGCTCGACGACGACCCGCCCGGCCTCGGCCCACCTGCACAGGCGGCTTGACGAGGGATGCGCAAGCTGTGCAGATGACAGCGGTGCTGCAACACGGTACAGCGCCGAGCACACCACGGGGACGTCGCGTTAATGCTGCACGGCTTCATCAGTGATTCGAGCACCGTTTGCACGACCCTGAATGCCTACAGCGCATCGAGTACACTGGACGGATAGAGGAGGAACCTGTTCCGGAGTGGTCAAGGACTTGTACCTGTACTGTTATCCGGGCGCGAAGTGGAAACTGCACGGCGCCGTCAATTCGACAGCGCTGGACCGAAATTATGCGTTCCACATAGACAACGAGCCGAAGGCGCGCGAGGTTTAAAACGCAGTGCTCACCTTTGACTACCACGCCCGCCTAAAAGGGCGCCAAATAGGGAAGGCGACCCCCTCCCCCCACGCGCCTACGCCGTCAGACCCAACACAACCACGTCTGACGCCCAGAATTAAAAGCTGCTCGTCTTGAATAGTGTGGGATTTGCCGACTTCGATGCACAATAGCAAGAAGAGCGGCCGTCTGCGGCTAAAACGCTTTAAGGCAGCTCTGGACGCCGGAACGGATGCGGTCAGGGGTCAGCCCTTGAGGAGCTACCGTGTGGAGAGCCCGCGCATCGCCCTCGGTCAAATCTGCACATCAAAAGCTTCCAAAGCGTCGGCCATCGATGGCCGACGCGATGCTGCCACGCCCTCACCCCTAGCGACCTTTGATCATCGGCCCTCGATACAACTTCCCTCCCTCAACGCCTAGTACAACCGTTGGCAGCGAGGCAAGGCGATCAGCTTGTCAGCGCATACGAGTAGAAGGCCAACGTAGTAGTGGCGATCGACCGGCTGACATCCACACGACATCTGGCTGCTCCACCCCATCTTCTTCGTGCCCCCCTCCGCCCATCTTATGATGAACAGGCTCGCAATGGCGCATCGTGAAGCCCGCTGCAGCACCAGCTTGGGTGTCGGCGCGATTCCCGATGAGCGCTTTAAAGCCCTCCCGACGAAGGACAAGAGAGCACTGCTAATCAGGTACAATCCGGAGCGTCGCCATCAGCCGTGCCCCTGCTGGGTGGAGGGAGGGACGCACTGTACGCCCCTTCTACAGCCGCACAAGCCGAAACGATGAGCCTGCGCCCTGCCACCTTGCGATGCCAGCACAGCCATCTGTGCAAGTCACTCGCACAAATGACCTCGTGGCGACTGTGCGACCATCTATAAGATGTGCTCCAGCCACAGCCGCCTGGCTTCCGTGCTCGCCGCTCCGCGGTGTCCCCCCCTCTCCCTCCCCTTCCTACACCTGCGCGTCCACAAAGCGGTCCAGCACCGGCCAGATGCGCAGATGTCGGCCGGTGTCTGCGGATGAGGCCCCCGGGCTCGGTTCGGTAGATCGCCGCACTGAAGAAGCTCAGCGTAGACCAGCGCCTTTCTCGCTGGGCCACTGGCATCGTGCGCGATCGTCGCGCTCGTGTACGCTTCCGCAGAAAGAGATGCCAGCCGGCAGGGCTTGCGTGCCGCGTCTCTCGGCAGTGTCGTGTCGAGGCCCTCTTCTCGTCATTGTGGAAGGGAGCCCGCTGGAGGCGGAGTTCCTCGAGACAAGCGGACTGCACCACGCCTCCTCTGCTGGCGCCGCCACGCTCCTCTCGCCCTCTCTGCAGAGAGGAATGCCATTCGGGTCACATTGCACATCACCCTCTGGAACATGGGACACCGACCCGCCAAGAGCCTCATGGGGCGGAGTGCTGCCAGCACGCAGTGTGCCCTCCTCAATGCGTGGCACCGCAGCCGACGGAAGCCGCCCGTGGGAGTGCACATGCTCGAACGAGGATCGCTACCCCCGTCTTGTCGGCGTCGACTCGCAGGCACTGCGCGGGATCGGCGGACACGCCGCAGAGGCTATCGCAGCAGCGACGGTTCGACTTGCCAAGCTGGGGGCCGTCTGCTCACACGGTTCGGGTGCACCAGAGGGTCTCCGCCCTTCTCTGCACATGGCCCCAATCGAGCCAAAGGTTTGCTGCGGTGGTGCCATGCGATGGGACAGTGTCGCTGTAAACTCGGGAAAGGCCTTCGAGCGCGCTCCCGCCAGAGCAGCCTCAGCCAACGTGTGTGCTTTGAAATGAGCCGACAGCGGAGATCTGCTCGGGGTAGCCGATCGGCCGAGCGGCTCTCTTTCGGCACGGTGGTGCCACTGCGCTACCGCCGCCGCCGCTGTTCGCCGCATGCACGCGAGGAGGCTACGCGCTGAGTATCTGGTACAGTAAGTGCGTAGAGGTCGAGCGTCTGTGTGGCCACAGCACTTCGGCAGCTCTCACATGGGTATGCACGCATCGGCCTCTGCGAAGCTCTGCATGCACCCGCTACACCCGACATGTGCAGAGGCCGCGGGTGGCTCAGCGTCTTACGCCCCTGCCGAACTGCGGTCAGAGGCTCGAGGCAGCGAGAAAGCGAGCGGCATTCGAGCGACGCCTCTCCCGTCTTCCAAACCTCCTTCCCACGCTCCTGCCGTTGGGCGCGATAGAGGCAGACATCAGGCCAGGAGCAGCCGCTGCCTATTCTGGAAGGACATTGCATGCGGGTACAGCGGCAAGAAGCTGCGCTTGCCTTCACTTACAGCTGACGCGCTGTGCGCGAGGGAGGGAAGCTGTGGAGCTGCCCCGCTGCGGGCGCTGGTGAGTCCACTGGGGCCCGAACAGATGGGTGCGGTTGCTGTGTCGGACTCGCCCTCTTTCCTCACGACGCTCGGCACGAGCCCTACAGAGGGAAGAGGAGGACGCGGATAGAATGTGGCGACGCGACCCATCGCCCATCGCGTGCGCACAGCCCAGCCGACTTTGGCTTTGGCCGCTGTGGACTGTCACACAGTGTCAGTGCGGACGGGCCTGCGGAATCGGCCATGCCGGAGGCACCGACACCAACGACGTGGATGATGGACCTGGGCATCCGAGCCGGACGCCAGGCCGACATGCGCCGAAACCGCACTGTACACGATGCAACGCACTGAGAAGAGAGCTTCTTGGCGGCAGGTGTCTCACGCCAGAGGAGCACAGGCGCTGAGCTCCCTAGACGGCAGCAGGCGATCGGCGCCCAGCTGCGCACAAACGACAGTACGCATACTTTGGATTCCTGCTGCGGCCGGTGACTGGCAGCGCCGGGATGGAGTGCAAATGGCGTGCTGCCTGCCTGCAGCGCAGGCACCGTGGTGCCCCCTACCCCGCCTCTGTTTGCTAGGAGGGCGCACGGCACGGTGTTGTGGCGGATATGCTGCGCGAGGCTCGTGGATCGTTGTGCGCTAAAGGCACACCGGGCCTCCGTCTACAGGCGTGCCCGCAACGACTTGGCTACGCACATCTCACTTGCACCGCATGGGCTACCCTCGCCGGGCGTCTACCCCCGCCCGCGTGCCCCTTCAGGATGAGAAGCTCAGAGCTCTCTGTGCCCCGGCACATCTCTCTGCACCGGTCCCTTCTGCATGCTACACCCACAGCCGCTCTAGGAGGCGCGCGGGTTGAGGAAAGACCGGAGTTTCCCAGCCGCCACAGACGCATGCCAGCCTCCCCGCCCTGCCAAGGCACACGCGGGCGCGCCCGGCCGACTCGGTCCCGCTCCACCGCCTCCCCTGCCCCCCACGAGATCGGCGGAAAGGGAGGGCGAAGTAGGCGAGCGTCCCTCCTCGGGCAGCGGCGCCGCTCTGCAGGAGGCGCGAGGCTGCGAGAGATGGGAGCACCGCACGCGCGCGCCTGGTGTGCTGCATCCAGAGAGGACATGCGGGGGTGTGAGAAGAGGCGGTGACAGCGATCGCCAGAGCAGGCGCGAAGACGTCCATACCAAACCAACGCCGACGTGTGCGTCTGCGACATCTGGGGCATCCCCTCCATCGCATCGGATGGGGCTGCTGGAGCCCCAGTCCCGGAGGCGTAACGAGCATGCGCCGAGTCGCCCAGGCCCCAGTGAGACGAGTCTCCACACCCCATTATGGTACGCCGGTGCTGGAGGCAGCACAAGGAGAAGGGCGGCACGCAGGCAGCGTGCAGGGTCTCCGAGGGCCCTCACCTGAGGCGGGACGGCGTCTCTCCCCCCCGCTCTCCCGACGTCGGCCGGCATGCGCCTGAAGAGGGGTAGGAAGAGCTCCCGGCCAGACGCATGGCCCGGCTCGGCGGGAGGAGAGCTCATCCCGGACAGCCAGTGCTCAGCCGCAGGGCAGCACAGGGGGAGCAGGTGGGCCTTTGCGCAGCAGTTGTCGAGTTGTTTGAGGTGGAGTGGACACAATAACACGAGAAGAAGAAACGTTCACTGTCACCGTCTGCCGACTGGTGTTGAGTTAGGTGAGGGAGTGCGACTCTCGCTTAGTTTGGCGGTGGCGAGGGCCACGGTGGGAGCTGTGGCTCGTGCTGAGGTGCGAGTGTCCATGACTTGCACGCTGCATGCCGCACGACCTCCGCTTCGCTTCCGCAGGCCTCCTCTGCACAGGGGGGGTCCTCCGCATCTGCCAGCGGCAGTGTGCCCACGATGGATTAGCGTGCACTGCCGTGTGCTGACGTCTCACCTCTCCCGCCCCCTCACCCTTCTCATACCTGCTTAACGCCCTCCCGTCTTTCTGTGCATTTCGACACCACAATGGGCTGTCGGCTTCGGCAGGCTGACGTCTCGCGTTTCGTTCAGCGAAAGCGCCGCCATTTCAGCTGCTCTTCGGCACAAAAGATATGCCATGCGGCGCGCGTGCGTGTCTGTGCGTCTCTGTGTATATACGTGTGTGTGTGTGTGCAGGCGTTAGGGTGTCGCAGGAGAGAAGAAAAAAACTGAGGTGAGTGCGCCGCATGTGCTCTTCGGCACGTCTTTGCGGAGAATAGGCGCACATGCGTATGTGCATTTAATACCGTTATGATACGGCACGCATGTAGGCGGAGCACGTCGACTCTTCCCACCGCCCCCAAGGAGAAGCCCACGCGGCTTCTCGCGCTGCGATGCCAGCCGACTAAGCCCCGCCAGAGATCATCGGCCTTCTTCGCGCGTCTCTGTGCGGCAACGCGTCTCGCGCACTCTTATGCGCATGCCGAGCTTCAATTATGCTCACCAGGACGCAGTTTGTTGATGTGCACCGATAGCTCCGCCACTGGCCCTCATTCAACCCCTTCTCCCCGCTCTGAGCCCTCTCTGCGGCGAGCCACTGAGCAAACGGAACGGCTAGAGGCCGCTCGTTAAAAAAATCAGAGGCACCTTTGGCACTCACGCATCCTTTCCGTCATCATTCTTCTCTTCGCTTTTCGCCTTCGCGCTATTGTCAGCCCATCCCCCATTTTTTCTCTTTCACCGTTTCTTTTTCTTTTCGTCTCTCACTGGCCGCCGCCTCCTCCCGTAGCTTTGCGTCGGCTCGCGCGTGTCTGCCGCGAACTCGTTTCCTACGTGAGTCTCTCTTCCTCACCTAAAGTAGCCGAAAGGCCTCTCTCTCACACTCTGAAGGGCGGGAGGGGTGAACGAGAGGATCTCCGGGGGGAAGCCGCAGCAACATTCACGCATCCAGTGTGCTTAGTTTCGAGTGCGGGACACTTGCACGCACGCGCGCGCGCTCACACAGAGGGGGAAACAGGCGCCTCTCCGCATTGCTCCTCACGCGCACGTTGGTGGTGTCTGTCTCGCTCGCTCTCCCTATATACATATTCGTAGCTGTTCCTTCTGATCTCTTTCATCGCTTTGGTTTCCCCTCTGACTCACTGGTCACTGCGCCGCTTTCCATCGAAGAGGCCACTTCGCTGTCTTTTTTTTCTGCTCGGCCGCTGGACCCGACCGGCGCCCTTTCCCAGCTCTCCATCTTCGCGCACTCTCTTCGCATCTTGTGACTTTTCCGTGCCGCTCACTCACGCACCCTGTGCCCTTTACCTCCCTCCCCCGTCTCTTCGCGAGGGCTTCGTTTTCCGGCTTTGAGGAACCGTCGCGGGTACGCGCACCGCCGCAGGCGCATACAGACCGATTTGCAGTCATGGACCGCGCGTTTGACCTCGTCGCCTCACTCCTCCCGGTCGACCGGGCGAGGATAACGCACCAGATGCCCGTCTTTTGGCTCATCCTCACCACTGGCGGCATCTTTATGTACCTCTTTTTCTCGTCGGTTTCCTATTTTCTGTATTTCCGAAAGCTGAAGCGGCAGTTCTTCCCAAAGACAATCGATCCCGACGATGCTCGCAAGTTGCGGGAGCAGGTGCGGCACGAGATTTGGATCGCGGTGTGCTCGATCCCGTTCATGGCGTTCCTGATGATGCCGGCAGCGACCTTCTCGTACCGCGGGTACAGCAGGCTTTACGACAACATCTCCGACTACGGCTGGACTTATTTTCTCCTCTCGCCATTGCTGTTCTTCTTGTTCACGGACTTCATGGTGTACTGCTTCCATCGAGGGCTGCACCACCCGATCATCTACAGGCACGTGCACAAGCTGCACCACACGTACAAGTACACAACGCCGTTTTCGTCGCATGCCTTCAACCCAGTCGACGGCTTCGGCCAGGGTGTGCCGTACTACATCTTTGTGTACCTGTTCCCCCTCCACAGCGTCCTCTTCATGGCGCTGTTTGTGGCCGTGAACTTCTGGACAATCTCAATCCACGACCAGGTAGACTTTGGTGGGCACTTTATTAACACGACGGGGCATCACACAATACATCACGAGCTGTTCAACTTTGACTACGGCCAGTACACGACCGTGTGGGACCGCCTGGGTGGGTCCTACCGCCCTGCTGAGCAGACGCATCAGCTTTCGTCTCTTCTGCATGCAGGCGATCCGAATTACACAGACCCCGTTTACGCGACCTACCACGAGGAGAGGGGCTTTCTGGCAGGTCGGTTCAAGGAGGAGGCTGCCGCGCGTCGCTCCAAGAGGATCGACGCGTAGTAGATGGAGCGGCCGCTGCAGAAGTACGCACGGGCAAGCGCAGAGTTGCTGCACTATTCTTTTTTCACTTCTCTCTTTCTCTTCCTGTCCCTCGGGAAAGATGATTGAAATCGTTCCGCGCACGGGCCAACGCTCATCCCATGCCGCGAATCGGCATGAATTCGTATTCTGTCAAGTATAATTGTCTGTGTGTCTGTCTGTGTATGTGCTGGGGGAGGGAGGGCGGAGAGCGGCGTGCACTCGGAAAGCGCTCGTGCACGCATGCGCACGTGCGTGTCTCTCATGGCGCCTCCTCCTCGGGGCGCATTCTCTTCCTCGTTTGCTGTGCGTCGTCGTTCTCTGCTCTTTTTTGTTTGAGCTCCTCCCCCACCCCATTGCCGCCCCTCTGCTCTCCCTTTCAAGACGTAAGCGGAGTGCGGAAAGAGAGGGGCGGAAGCGTGCCTGTGTGGGCGGTGGTGGAGTGAGGTTGGACGGCTGCATCTCCACTGGAACTCGGTAGTGTGAAGAGGATGTGTAGGCGGGGCCACGTGAGTGTCCCTGTGCGCCTCTGCGTGTGCAGCGCGCCTGCAAGCCTGTCTTTTACTAACTCTTCTCACTGTCTTCATCTACTCCTCATCTCCTTCACCGTGAGGTATGCGCACCCGCACAGGTGTACTTATATCTGTGTGTGTACGTGTGCACGCGCCTGTAAGAGCCCCCAAAAAGTGGAGGACAGGGAGGGGAAGAAGGGGGCGGAGCGTGCATCCGCTGACAGTGTGCGCCACGCACGCGCACGAACACTGCCAAGCGGAGGAGGCAATTCGTTCTAAAATCGAAAATTTTTTCTGTTTACTCATGTTCCCCTTCACCCACCCTCTCTTGCTGCCCTTCAACAGCGTTTCTCTGCAGTCATCTGTTACCTCTGCGCCGCTCCCCCTCCCGCCCGTGTCCGCTGTCGGTATGGTGTCCTCTGTAGAGAAGGATATTGCGTGCCGAGGGGGAGAGGGAGGTGGGGGACCGAAAGTGGCGTGAGAGCCACAAGAGGGCGACGTGAAAGAGCGTCCGTATGTATTACCGTCAGCAGTACTGCCCCCCAGTCCCCTTCACACACATTCACGCACGCACAAAGACAGACAGACACAGGCACACCCTCCCTCCTCATCTCGCTTCAATCCGTTTCGCATTGTTTTGTGTTTGTGAGCGCTTAGGGCGAAGCATCTTTGTAATTTTTTCTTCAGTTTCTCTCGCAAACTGCCTGAGCATCTTCGAAGAGAGAGAGCGCAGAAGGGCGACGGAGGAGGAAAGGGGGTGCTGAGGAAGAGATGCGCATGTAAAGCTGCACTGCGCCCACCGACTCAGCCGTGGTGGCTGGGACGGTGATGGAGGTGGAGAGGAGGGCCGGACAGTCCCTCCCCCTCCCCCCGTCTTTCTCTAACCCGCTCTTCCCTCCTCCTCCGTTCTATTCCACTTCTCGTGCGAGACGCGCAGGCTCTGCCGTCACTGTTACCGTTCCATGACGTTCCCCATTCATTGCAGCTGTACGTAAGCGACGACGTCGTCTTCCTGCACACAATGAGTGCACCTCTTTTACCTAAGAGAATTAAGGCGGGACTCAGGCGCACGGTATAAAAGAAAACAATCACGCAAGCAAACTCAGAAGCCCTCCCTCTCCCTCCCCACTATGGTGAGCCGTCGGTGCACGCGTTGAATGCATTGCCCCAATCGCGTGCTCTCTCTCGTCCTTCGGAAGGCGGGGCTGTGTGCGTGGCATGGCAGCATCGCTGCCGCTGCTGCCGCCCCCCTTCCCCCTCTCCGCCATCTCTTCTCCCTTTCTCCGCCCCTTCCATATATATATATATATATGTCTTCTGCACGCACGCACGCATCTCATGTGGGCGCACGCGTCCCATCTCGAAAGTACGCAGAGTTCCTTTCGCCCCCCCCCTCTCTCCCCCTCTCACCATTCCCGCACAGCTTTCTCTCTCTTCTTCGTTGTGCTGTGCAATTGTGTATCAACCACATCATCAGTCCGTGAGGTCGTGCGCGTGCCTGAATCTGCCTGCTACACATAGTTGCCATCCGTGTAGTGGAAGCAGCAACAACGAGGGTTTCACAGACACGCAGCCACGCATCCACGAACGGGACCGCGGAGGAGACGCATGCATGGCGCACAGCAGGACCGATCGGCTTCACATTATAGAACGCAGTAGAGGCAGTGGCAGCCGTGTCTTGTAAAGTGCCCTGACGCCCCGAAGGCCGAGGTGGGGAGTGGGAGAAGTGGGAAGTGCGAAGGCTGCTTAGCTCACTTGCGCTGCCGTTTCTCACCTCCTCTTGTTGCCCTCCCACCTAACCCGCCCGTCAGCACTCCGTTGGGAAGGCGGGGGTGGGTGGGGGACTATCCGTCCTCGCCTGCTCTTTTCTGCCGCTTTTCCAGTTTTGCTCGTTGCTGCGCTCCCCCCATTTCGCCCCCTAGTTGTGCTCTCTCCACGCCCGCTCAGGCGGCGGCGGAGGCACGCCGGCACACATACGCGCGCGGGCACCGCAACTGCCGCCTTATTTCCTTCTCTGCCTGCTTCGGCGCGCGCGTGTGTTGACGGATACGCAGTCTGCCGTACTGCTCCGGCCTTCTCAGCTGCCGCGCGGGGTGGGAGGGTGGGGGGAGGTGTGAGAGAGGAGGGGGCCCTCCCTGGTGCTCGTTTGAGTTTGTTGCTGCTGCGCCCACGTGACCCCTTTCATTGAAAAGGACTTCCGCTCACTGCCGTACCCCCCCTCTCCTCGCACTTTCTCCCCTTGAGGACACGATGGCGATGACAGAGGCGAATATGGACTGCCTACAGTGGGTGGAGCGGCACCTGCAGGAGACCCTTCGATGTAACATAGCCGAAGAGCTCACGAATCAGCATTACTTTCTTATCAATGAGTTCCTCATGGGCGAAGACGCACAGTACCGCGTGCTGTTTGCGTACTACGCGGAACCCACAGTGACGGCTTCTCGCCAGCGGCGTGATGCGGAGAGACGTCGCACCACCTTCATTGGCAACGGCAGCAAAGCCGCCAGCCCGGCCTCCCGGCGGCAGGCAAAGGGCAGCGTCACGGGCCTCAACTGTAGCCGCCACGCCAGCGATGACGAAGACCACGCTGAAGGGGCGACCTCCTCTTCGTATGAGGCCTTCGCCCGCGCAGACGGAAGCGAAGCCTCGAGTGAGAACGACTTGGGTACGGCTGGTGGGCCGCAGCCTGCAAAGCTGCAGCTCGTCGCTGGTCTTCCTGAGCTTGCCCTCCGCGGCACGCAGCCTGGGGTCATCACGGACGTGCTATACTTTGTGCGCCTTGACGCTGAAAAGGCGTTGCTGCGCGAGACGCTGGAGAACTATGTCATGTGGGGCACGTTCCGCGGCAACTACCTGCTCGACAGCTTCCTACGAACTGTGCGCCAGATGATCCTGCCGACGTTTTTGCACAACCAGTGGCCGACGAGCATCAAGAAGGACGTGCAGACGGCGCTGCACCGATTTATGGCGACGGTGGTGGAGGACGTGAACAGCTTGAAGGGCCGAACGGTGCTCTACGTGCCGCACGATTTGCCTTTTAGCGACAAGGGTGAGGCGCACACGGATCATGAACTTGTGCAGCGCTACGAAGCCACGGTGATCCACTGGACACGGCAGATCAAGGCCGTCGTCAGCCAGCGCGACACGGCCAACACTGACGACGAAGACCATGCCGGTCCGCTCGAGGAGATTCAGTACTGGCGGGCGCGGGCGCGGGACTTAGGTAACATTCGCTGGCAGCTGAACCGCGACGACGTGGCGGCTGTCGTGAAGGTGCTGAAGGACGCAAAGTCTTTCTATTATCTCGAGCCCTTTCTCGGCCTTCGAACTGACATAGAGCGCGGAACTGAGGAGGCGTATGACAACCTGCGCTACCTGTGCACCCTCATCGAGCCCTGTGAGCGCCTTGCCAAGGCGGAGCTGCGCGACATCCCGCGGTTGGTACAGGACGTGCTCAAGAATGTGCAGCTGATCCTCATCTTCTCCAAGTTCTACAAGAAGGAGAACATCACGCGACTGCTGCGCATGGTGTCCAGCGAGATCATCGGCCGATGCAGCAGCCGCATCAACGTGCGAGCCATCTTCGCTGGCGATGTTGCGGAAAGCATGAAGGCGCTTGAGGAGAGCATGATCGCTGGTGAGGCGTGGTTGACGGAATGCCGTCGCATGCTGGCTGCAACCCAGCGCCGCTTTCGCGTTGAAAAGGGTGAGAAGCTGGAGCTTGACGAGTCATTCCTGAACGAGATGGACGGCTTCGTGCGCCATCGCTGCCAGAATCTCCGCGAAATCTGCCTTAGCCAGCTTCAGTTTGGCTTCACCGCCACAGCTGGCAGCGAGGCCAGCGGCGATGGGCCCATCGTCGCGTCGATCATGCGCAGCAGCAACCCTGCCCTTTCCCATCAACGCCTGAGCCGCCGCACCAAGGTATCGGGGCTTGGTCGGGGGCAGATCCCCGCCGGCTTCCCGCTCAGCGTACCGGAGCTGGACGGGGTGATCAGGCCGCCGTCCGAATTATTTGAGGGCAAGCTGCCCATCTTCCGTGGCAACAAGGGCCCGGAGCTCGAGTCGCAGCTTATGGATATCCAGCGCGCGTTCAAGGCCAAGATGGAGGTGCTTCGCCACTTCACGTACAACGTGCTAGACGTCAAGGCGACGCAGTGGGTGGACGACTACCGCGCACTCAAGACAGACATCGACAACCTCGCGGTGATGATGCGCCAGATCATCACTGCCGCCTTTGACGCGGTGGCATCGGTGTCTATGGGCGCCGAGGTGATCGAGGCCTTCACCCTCATCAGCAAGAGCGAGGAGCTCCTACTGCAGCTTGACCGCAACACCGACCGCGTCTTCCGTCTCTTTACTCAGCACATCAAATCTGTACGAGCCGATGTGCAGCGGTACTTTGGCCGCGTGCCGCCCCTCTTCTACCGCCATCCGCCGCTCGCTGGCCAGGCGGCGTGGGCCACGAACCGCTTGAGCTTCATCACATGCCAGTACGAGGCGCTGCGCCGCTGCTACGCCTTGCCGAGCTCTCCTGAGAAGGACGAGGCGGTGCAGCTGTACGAGGGGCTCGAGCGCACGCTACGCGAGATGGCGCGTAAGGAGTACATCGAGTGGACATCAAAGGTACCGGTGAAGCCGGCGGAGCTGTTGGAAGACTTCTTGCTGGCGCAGCGTCCCGGCACCGGGACGGACCTCGAGCACCCTCCGCTGTACGACGTGAACTTTCCGACGAACCTGCTGCTGCTCTTTGCGGAGGCGCACAGCTGGCAGCGGATGGGGGAGGTGGTGCCGCCGGAGGTGGCGGAGATGTGCACCCGTGAAGAGCGGCTGCGTCTCTACCGTGAAAACGTGTCAATGGCAGTGCGGCTACACAATGCCTCGATGCGCTCGTTGAGCAGCGCGGAGCTGCGTCTCTTTTCACTGCGCATCGAGGCGATGGATGCGAAGTACCTGCCGGGGCTGAACAAGTTGTGCTGGAACTCGCAGGGCATCGTAGAGTACTTCGTGCGCGAGTGCCGCGTACAGGCGGACCGCGTGCAGACGATTGTCGACGACTTCAAATTCTGCGGCACCTTCATCGACTACCACTGCGGCCTCATCGCCGACACGCCGGCGGTGCTGGTGGAAAAAAAGGTCATCTACACTCCGGACGCGTTCGTGGAAAAGCAGAGGGCCTACCGCGCTGCTGTGACACAGAGGGTGGCGAAGATATACGAACTCATCGTGCAGAAGCTGTACAGAGTCTTCCAGTACTTCCGAGAAGACTACACGGCGAGCGAGACGGTGCGTGCCGAGTGGCACGAGTACATGGAGCGGGTGGAGATAAAGGTGGAGGAGGCGCTGCGGATGATGGTGAAGCGTTCGCTGCTGACGGTCGAGCGGGTGCTGCCGCAGGAGAGCAGTGAGGATCGGCTGGACGAGCGCGTGTTCCGGCTGAGCGTCAGGATAAGTGTGGCGGCGGATCAAAAGCCTCTCATCCACGCCACGCCGTCGGTGCAGGAGCTCTCGCAGCTCGTGAACGACGTCTGCAAGGCCATTATCGGCGTTGTCCGCGGCTTGCCGCGGTTGGAGGAGTCGATGCAGCAGCGCATCTCGAGCGAGACGGAGGCCTTCCTGGCCGAGCACAACACCGCCGCCGTCACCTACGCCCACCCCGGCGGGGCCGCCACGCTCGCGGTGCGCGGGACCTATTACGAGTACATGACGAGGGACCAAGAGACGATTCTGACTCTGGGACGCATCCAAGAAGCCTTCATAAGTATTTCGGAGAAGGTCCGCGACAAACTGAACCAAACGTGGCAGCTGCACCAGTCCTCCACGACGGACAATCTGTGGACGACGCAGCGGCAGGACCGACGCATCAAACAGGGCTGGAAGCTCGAGGACTACCGCATCAATATGGATCACGTGGCTCAGCGCCGAGAGGGCATCGAGAAGCAGGAGGTGTTCTCCGACGTGCTCTTCTTGCAGCTCGACTTCACGAAAATGAAAGAGACGTTCCGGGCGCAGTGCCAGTTTGTGATCCAGCACTATCACGCCCTCCTCTATGCCGAGGCGAAGCAAGGGCTCGACAACACATACAAATCCTTCAAGTCCACAACGGAGACCCTCTCTCGCGAGCCCAAGACGCTGGATCAGCTGGGCGAGCTGATGAGGCAGTGCACTGTCGCCCTCGACGCGCTGCCGTCGGTGGAAGGACAGTTCGACATGCTATCGCAGAAGTTCGCTCTTATTACGAGCGAGGCGTACAACTTTGGCGGCGTAGACGCGGCAGATGTGACGCGGTGCGAGGAGTTACCGGAGGCGTTTGAGAAATACACGGAGCAGCTAAAGGAGATCCGCAAGCAGCTCGACGTGTACAAGGAGCAGTTCCGGGTCGAGGTTGAGACGGAGCTGCGCACGCTGGCCTCGAAGAGCTTTGCGCTGCATCAGGAGGTGCGCGACGAGGCGCCGACGTCGTGGTCCCTGACCACAGCCACGGCTTTTGCGCAGCTGGAGGCGCTGGAGCGGAAGGCGGTGGCGCTTCGCGAGCTGGAAAAGGGCTTGCAGAAGGGCATCGAGATCTTCGCGCTGGAGAAGCCACCGCTGGAGGAGTTGGTGAAGGCCGAGGCCCAGCTGCAGCTGCTGCGGCGGCTCTGGACGCTGGTGCGCAGCTGGCGCACCTACACCCACACGTGGAAGCACATATACTTCATGAAATTGAACAGTGAGCGCATGCTGGAGGACATCGAAGATTCCCGGCGCGAGGTTCTACAGCTGCGTAGGGAGATGGAGCAGGTAGATGCGTGGCTACAGCTGAAGGACGACATTGATCTCATCAAGAAGATCTTGCCCATCATCGACGACTTGCGCACGCCAGCCATTCGGCCGCGCCACTGGGAGCAGCTCAAGGTGCAGCTGGATATCGAGTTCGAGCTAGAAGATGAGGCATCGTTCTGCCTGCAGCGGCTGATGGCGGCACATGTGGAGACGCAGGCTGAGTTCATCAGTAACATGGCTGTTGCCGCCCGAGAGGAGCTGAAGATAGAGACCGACCTCGAGAAGATCGCGCTTGCCTGGGAAGAGACGTGCTTCACGATAGAGCCGCACCAGGGCTACCACAAGATCGCCGCCGTCGAGGACATCAACACCTCCCTGGCGGAGCACCTCATGATACTGAGCTCGATGAAGATGTCCCGCTTCGTCGACAGCTTTCGGCCACGCGTGGTGATGTGGGAGCAGCACCTGTCGCAGGTGGCCGATACGATGGAGGGGCTGCTCACCGTGCAGACGAAGTGGATGTATCTGGAGAGCATTTTCGTCGGCAGCGAGGACATCAAGCGCAAGCTTGTGGCTGAGTCGAAGAAGTTCGACTCCATTCACGCGCAGTGGCTCGCCATCATCGCCCGCCTCATCAGCGACCCAAACGTGCTGCGCAGCACACGTCGTGACAACCTGCTGGAGCAGCTGAACAGTATGAACTCCGACCTCGAGCTCATTCAGCGCAGTTTGGAGGGATTTCTGGAGGACCGCCGCCGCTGCTTCCCGCGCTTTTACTTCCTCTCCAACGACGACCTGCTGGAGATCCTCGGGCACGCGAAGAATCCAGAGAAGGTGCAGCCGCACCTGTGCAAGTGCTTTGAGGGCCTTTACCGCCTGACGCTGAAGGCGGGACGCAACAACCGCGTCTTTGCGGAGGGCATGTCGGCCGCCGATGGCGAGGAGGTGCCGTTCAGCCCACCGCTGCAGGTCGACGGCCTCCCAGTGGAGGCGTGGCTGCGCCGTGTCGAGGTGAAGATGCGCGAGACGATGCAGGCGTGCCTGAACGCCACTCTGAAAGACCTTCAGGAGAACGTGTACACCCCCCGGCGGCCCATCCACCGCGACAGGCTGCGACAGTGGGTGGGGCAGCATGAAGGGCAGGCGCTCATCACGGCCGCGTGCATGAACTGGACCTTCCAGACCGAGGTCGCCATCGCGGAGTACAGCGACCTCCACAACAACGGCCTCAGCCTTGCCCGCCGCAAGCCCTCGCCGCTCTACAAGGTGTACAAGAAGTGGAAGAGTCTCATCCGAAAGTACTGTCAAATGGTGCGGGAGCCGCAGTCGCGACTGCAGCGCAACAAACTTGTGGCGCTGGTCACCATAGAAGTGCATTCTCGCGACATCCTGCGCCACCTTCTCGCCCACCGCGTGCATCTGCTGGAGGATTTCGAGTGGTCGCGGCAGCTGCGCTTCTATCAGGAGAACACAGGGTCTCCCAGCGGTGTCGCCGACGGCATTGCGAGCGAGGCAAGCATGGTCGACGGCAGCGCCGCCATCGCCGCAGATGCCGGCGAGCCAGCGTGCTTGGTGTGCCAGACCAGCGCGGTGGTGCGGTACGACTATGAGTACCTTGGCAATAGCGGCCGGCTCGTCGTGACAGGGTTGACCGATCGCGCTTACATGACCCTGACAACGGCGCTGCAGCTGTTCCGTGGTGGCCTGCCTCAGGGCCCGGCCGGCACTGGTAAAACAGAAACGGTGAAGGACTTGGGCAAAGCAATCGGCAAGTACGTGATGGTCTTCAACTGCTCCGACGGCCTCGACTACCGCTCCGTTGGCCGCATGCTGAGCGGCATCGCTCAAACTGGCGCGTGGTCGTGCTTCGATGAATTCAACCGTATCGAGGTAGAGGTGCTTTCGGTCGTAGCGCAGCAGATCATGTCGATCTTGTCCGCTGTGTCGGAGCAGAGGCACCACTTCATCTTCGAGGGGACGGAGATCCCATTGAATGTGAACTGCGGCCTCTTCGTCACCATGAACCCCGGCTACGCCGGCCGCTCAGAGCTGCCAGACAACCTCAAGGCGCTGCTCCGGCCCATTTCTATGTTACGGTTCACTACTCACGACGATGTTTTTTTGGTACCTTTTTTCACCAATCTG